>NW_022475295.1:0-199226 GCF_009193585.1 Aspergillus caelatus
CGAACGCGGGGGTCGAACCCGCAACCTTGAGATACCGTGATGACTAAGAGTCTCACGCTCTACCGATTGAGCTAGCCCGGCTACTTGTTGAATAGCGTTTTCTTTTTTGCCTACATAATCCTGCAGTAACAGATAGAAAGTTAAATGCATATGTGCGGACTAGAACACTACAAGAAGTAAACATGCAGGTAAGACCTGCAGATATAATGTTTATGTTTTTATTTTATTTTAGTCTATATTATGATGGAAATACAGCCAGCGTTGCTATAGTCGATAGCAGGCTCATAACATACTATCCCACTGCCATAGTTTCCGGCTTCTGTTCGCATTTCTTCATGAATCAGGTTTGGTTATATATTGCTCTCTTATAACTCATTCATTATACTTCGTGACCACTATGACTGTAAATGTATCCCCGCCACGGCTCTATGTAATATGGCTCGAAAACTGGTGTATTATGCAGGCTATACGGTGTGTTATGGAAGAGATACCGCAATGCTCGTGTCCACCCTTACTATTGAAAGACTGCTAATGACCCCTAATGAGGAAGTCTCGGGTGATATAGAAGGATGTACATTCTTTGGATCTAGACAATTCACTCTGATATCAAGGCTTGAAGTGAGTTGACTACAAGACCGAGCACTTAATTGTGGTTTCATGGGCACGGTACTTGTGTGAAGGTGCTCCAAGGTACTTTAGAATCTCAAGCTCTAGACATGTATAACATTAAAATAGGCCATCTTTCAACAAGTAGCCGGGCTAGCTCAATCGGTAGAGCGTGAGACTCTTAGTCGTCACGGTATCTCAAGGTTGCGGGTTCGACCCCCGCGTTCGGCTTCTCTTTTTGTCTTCGGCTTTTTGAAGCCGAGCTGTAATTGCTACTGTCTATGACATGCCAGTGTCTATGGACTGTGGCCTGTCCGACCAGCCTCGACCGAAGTTGGTGGGATCCGCGACTTTTATCGGGCAACAATTCTTGACTCAAATCGATAACCCCATTAAGATAGTATTACCTTACATTGGCAGGTAACCACTGGATAGATACATTAGCTGCCGCAACGGATACGAAAGACAAGGCATATATAAGTTACACCAATCAGACAAAACCAAACGACCAATTTTGATAGTCTCCCAAATCAAGCCTTGTATGGACTCGCTCAATCTCTACTCAACCGGCAGCTATTCGCGTTCAAGTATAGTCGAGCTGGACCCACCGTACAGCGTTCCCTTGGCTGCCTTCTCTTCGGTCAGTAGCCTTACCATCTCCGTCAATTCACGTATTTGTTCTTTCAGCTGAACGATCTCCAGAGTGCAACTGTCCATGGCTATGTTGGGTGTCGTGTCCTGGACAGTCTGCTTCCAGCTATCATCGATTGCAAAATCCACTTCCTCGGCGGCATGCTCCCATTCCTGCACGTCATCATCATCTTCTTCTCCACGACGACGATTCCATCTTATCCGACGGGCTTCGCGAACTTCAAGGGACGCTGTTACGAGAAGAATTGGTGAGTAGATGATACCCATGACAACATCATTTAGCTTTGCATAGTAGTTGCGTGGGAGCCACCATTCGAAGGGTGCGATTAGGAAGATAATCTCGATGAGGTTGAACGCTACAATTCTGTTAATATGGCGAGGCTATCAGTTAGTATAAGGGATGGCTTACGAGGGATGAAGACATTCTCGTCCGGCGCCCGGACGTAGGACATCGTTTTCTGCGCGAAGACTGCCATATACTCGTCAATCGCGTTTCCTGAGATATCTTCGTATGCGCTGTTGTATAGAGCGATAAGGATATTAAGCAAAACTGCAAGGCGTTAGTAAAGTTATGAATTGCAGAGCAACTGGACCGCACCTGTCATGATGATAAAATTGAATAAATAATAAAGGATAATGCCGAACGGGTACGCGAAATCCTCGAAAGTGCCAAACTCCGGGCTTTGCATTATACTGTTTGCCATGCCCTGCACGATATTTTTTACAACTGGGATATCGGACTCGACCTGAGCCATCCCGTAAAAACCTTGGAAGAAGCCCGCTAGGACAACGAAGAGGAGAGCAAAGAATATCAAGCTCTCCTTCATCATAACCCTCAGAACGACAAACATGGCCCCGAAGAACCGGAACGAGTCCAGATATAGCATCATACGCATCCAGAACATTGGCCCCGCAAACGCCAATAAATTGTAGCTTATTTCGTTGAGTGTTTGTCTCTTCTGATCATCAGCTGAAGGTGAGTGCGTTAGAGCAGCGACACGAACGAAAAAAGAGACAGCAAGAATGGCGTATAGCGTGGAATTGAAGGCATTCCAGAAATCAAAGTAATGCCGTCCGATCTTCCATACTTTAATTAACTCGTCACATATGAATGCAAGAGTCACCACATAGAGGATTCCTTCCCCGACATCGAGGTCTCCGGCTCGATTGACAGTATTAATGACTTGAGTGTAGAGTGCAAGGTATACTAGAGAGACAGCAATTTGACATGTGTTCTGATACAGAGGAGTTTTCATCCTATCGGGGTGGAAATGAATTGCAAAATTCGTATTATCCTTTTCATGGTAGGGAACGAAGTTGGTTGGGTTGCCATCCTGTTGACAAAACCAGCCGTTCCAGAGGTATTTGATGCACTTCTGATACCCAGAGGATCCAATAATCCTCAAAGCATGAAGGTCTACAGCACGTTCAATGACGTTAGCCGGTACTGTCTCCTCTCCGTCGGTGAAGATCGAATATCGCTTGAGCAGGGTATGGATTAGTAGAAAATCTTGGTCCTCTTCGGTTTCAATTCTATACGAAGCGTTATTAGTCGTGTAAGTAGCCGCCGTGTGGATATTGTAGGGTCATTACATGCGCTTGGCTATAACCTCACATGCGAGGGCCCGACTTTCGTGGAGATCAGAATCCCAAAGCTCCTCTATAGCTTGAATTTTGAACCAACGTAGGCATACAAGCAAGCAAAATACAACACAGCCATGGAGGTCTTCACCACCGGCTTGTTTCGCAGTTCGCACAACGCTCTCTGTAATGACGCGACTGGTTGGACTGGTGATGATACTTTCTTCAACCTCGCAGGGAATAACCTGTTCAATCTGGTACTTCAGCCTAAGAGCCACTTTAGTTACTTCCTTGGCAGGTCCAGTGGAAGCAACCGGATCCGAATCGTAGGCAGGAAGTACTGTTAATCACGTTAACACTGACTTGCATTGGACGGCGCAGCTATGTGAGGATCGGGGATGCGTACACCGGCGACGCTCTAGTTGTAGATGACGTCGAGCACGTCCAGTATCAGCCTTTAAGATATTTCGCCAAAGTCCCATACTGAGCAATGGATACCTGAGTCTCTATAATAAAGAAAATTGGCGCACAGAAGGACGAGGGGGAACGAAGGTTCGTTAAAAGCTCTCGAGATCCAAATACTGGTACCAGTAGCTTATCCCGCGTGCCCCACTCCCAGCCAGCCATCGCCGCGATTGGTGCTTTGAGAGTTTGCGCACGAATCAAATATCGATATGGAACGGACCTCTTCTAGCTATTCTTGATATTCTGTACGCATGACTAGGGCAGAGTGGAATGGTATACGATCCAAACAAATTGGACCAAGTCTTCGAGTCACCAATGCCAATAATGCTAGATTGTGACCAAAAAAAAAAGAAGAAAGTTTTGATAGTAGGTGTCTAACAAGGTACCACCGATCTTGACCCGCAGGTCAAAGAAACTTATGTACATGAGAATGCGGAATCGAGTTCCCCAGCGAACCAGAGCTCAGTCACCAACAGAGGCAGATGATTGACCAATAATCTCTAGACGAGAAACGACGAGACAACCACAGTCTCTGACGGGGTAAAAGCAACCCCAATATTGACTGCTGGACTCGCATCCTCATAGACCCCGAGCACCACTGTTGATCTCAATTCTGCCCATGAGCATATTGAACCGTCTCCCGTCTCATAAATCGTGTCACATTTGAAACTCTTCTATTGAACTTTTCCCCATCCTTGCAAACCAGTACTCATAACCAGCCTTCGTATTCAGTGTTGTTCAACTACACATCGCAATTTTCTGATATTTTCCTCTTTCGAATCGGGCCCAAGGGGCCTAAATTGGCGCTGTAGGCGTACTATGGGCTGCTTACTCGGGAACGCCCTCGTCGCTCTCAGACTGGCTCTCGTCACCACTGACCTCCATGTTCTCACGCTCACGCTTCTCCATGAGCTCCTGGAGTGCGGCATCATCGTGCTCGGTGACGGCCTTGGGTGCCATCTTGACGCTGCAGCCACCTCCGGCCTCCTTGATTTTGGCCTCGATCCTCTGGATAGCTTCCTCAAGCTGCTTGATACCAATGGCCTTGTCCAAGCACTGGCTGGTCAAGACGTACAGAGGAGGAGCGACCAGCTTGACCTTGACCTGGCTATCGGGAGTGTTGGCCTCCTCGGCAGTACGCAGAGCGGCCTTGACCGCATCAATTCCTTCATAACCGAAGCAAGTAACCTCAATATCGGCGCGAACCTTGGTGGGGTGGGGTGTGAGCCTCTTGCTGATATACTGCGTCAACTCCTTCTTCACGGCCTCGCTAGGGAACTCAACATCGTTCCACACATCGGGGTTCCTGAGAAAAAAAGTCAGTTACATCAAAGACTGGTTGAGAGCCACCAGGATCTTACGTGATGGAGATCTTAAAGGCATCGTGGGAGTGGCCGTATTTCCGGTTCAGAGGCCATCCAATGTTCTGATATAGTGTCTCGAGGGGAGTCTGAGTAGCCTCTGCGACATGACGCATGATAGAGTGCACCGCCTTGCTCTTGTTATACCTCTCCTCACATTTGATAACATCTTCCGGGGAGACTCGTCGCTTAGAAAGATCAATATATCCTACAAGTAGCAAGATACTATGTTAGTCAAAGTCCACCAGTGGCTCAATTTCTCTGGAGAAATTCACTTGCCCTTCTCCTTGTCAACACGGAGTACGATGACGACTTCGTTGCGACCGATACGGATGAGCTTCTGGATACTACGAATACGTCTCCGCGAAAGTTCGGAAAGCAGGATCATTCCGTCGATGTTATCGTATTCGAGAAGCTTCACATATGCGCCCATTTCGGCGATCTATGACATTGCAAAGTAACCGTTAGAAGAAAAATTCAGAAACCACAATTTCGGACACAGTTATTAAAAGCGCATACCTGCTTAACGTTGACCATGACATAGCTGTCGACCTCCGGGTACTTCTCCTCGTAAAAACGGCTGTTCGTTAACGACATTTTGGCGGGGTTGCGCCTTTGTGAGGCAAAGCTAAACGGCGAACTTTTCGAGGAAAAAGAAATTCAAGTCAAAAGGCCCCGTAAGGAACTGTCCTCTGTACAAACTTCCGCACGAGGTTGAGGAGGTTGGATCAACAGAAAAAAGAGATTAACGGCAGACCACCGATGAGATTCAGAGCACACTTCAAATCACTTTGTGGCGGCTCAAAACCCACTTTGGGCTGGGTGGTGAGTCATCACGTGCCCCGGTGGTCGTCCCCACCGCCCGGCAGAAACAGATAATGTTTCGGTATCGTGACCTTATCATATTTCTTCCCTGGATTTCCCTGGTTTTACAAGGAGCTCCTCCGTAATACGCCACTTCTTGGACGGAGCGAAGGGGGAAAAACAGGCAAACTCAATTGGTTATTATTGTGTCATTTTTGCCCGGGTGACCTTTCCTGTGATTTTTTTACTATGTACTCTTGAATAATGAATGATATTTACTTCTTCCGGTTTCATGCTTCCGAGTATCTCCCGCTACGTAACTACCAATCGTAGCCACCGCCTGTTGCACTACGGGATTTGCTACTTTCTGGCTCGCCTATTTTTTTCGCTGCCTTAAATTCAGTCGGATTTTCCCAGTTTTCTTTCTTTCTTCCTTTGTCTCTTCTTCTTTCATCGAAGCGTAGCACTCATGGCGAGTGCTGAGTTACTTTGTATATCATAGCGATACTAGACGCGATCTCCGGGTAAATATGGATTCCAGCTTTGTACAAGAGCCGACTGAACAACGCTCTTTGCGGGATCGCATTCTTAACCTCTTTCGTAACTCTTCCTCAAATAATGACGCCCCAGGTCATCCAACAAGCCTCGTAACCGCTGAGAGCGCAGCGCAAAACGAAGGATCGACGATAATATATCCGCCACGGGAGCCTGATGCAAGGACTCGTCTTCTCCAATCGTATGATCGCGGGGAGCGTGGTCTGAGGAACTCCGGCGAGCATGGGACTTTTTCTTCACAACCTGAACAGGACGACATCCAAAAATGGGATGCAAGCTCTTTGCAGAATGCTGGTCACGAAGGCACACCGCAGCTTCCAGGAGAAGTTGACGGCCACATTGGGCTTCCCAGCGACGCCTCAGGATACCCATCAGGACCGGAGAATATACCATCGCTAGACTCCTCTTTCACAGCATTGCACATGAAGAACCAGAAATCTCTGTAGGTTTAGAATTACGTTCGTCCCGCTTTATAACACAACTGTTATCTCCATTGTGGAGACAGCTAACGTCCATCAAGGTATATATCATACTACATCCCGTTTTTCAATTGGATTACCCAATACCGGTGGTCATACATCCGAGGAGATTTAATTGCTGCGACAACCGTTGCGTCCATCTACATCCCTATGGCGTTGTCCTTGTCCTCAAATCTCGCCCACGCACCTGCTGTCAATGGCCTCTACTCTTTCGTGATCAACCCTTTCATCTATGCGATCTTCGGCAGCAGCCCGCTGTTGATAGTGGGCCCAGAAGCAGCAGGCTCTTTGCTTACGGGGACGATTGTTAAAACTAGTGTCAGACCAGGCCCATCTGGTGAGGACGACGAAGTGGCGAATGCTATGGTGGTCGGCGTGGCCACTGCTATGGCGGGTGCCATGATACTGATCGCTGGGCTTACGCGATTGGGTTTTCTGGACAATGTGCTGAGCCGGCCCTTCCTTAGGGGTTTCATTACAGCGATCGGCTTCGTGATTTTTGTGGATCAACTTATCCCCGAAGTCGGATTGTCCGAGCTCGCAAAGGAAGCTGGTGTTACTCATGGGACTACGGTCGACAAGCTCATGTTCCTTGGAAGAAACATAGGAGATTGTCATGCGCTTACAAGTGCAGTGGCTTTTGGGTGCTTCGCTATTATAATGGTATTTCGGTTAGTGCTGGTGACTCGGAAGCCTGGTGCTTAGACTAATATATCCATTACAGGACCATCAAGAAAATGCTCCAGCCGCGGTATCCTCAGGTGATTTATCTTCCGGACCGAATTCTTGTAGTTATCCTTTCAGCCGTCCTGACATGGCATCTTGGTTGGGATGAAAAAGGATTGGAGATTCTTGGGCCCTTGAAACACAATGCCAGTGGCCTTTTTGCGTTTAAATGGCCTTTCCAGTTTAGCCATATGAAGCATGTACGCGCTGCCATGAGTACTTCTTTCGTCATCGCGTTACTTGGCTTTTTTGAGTCTTCTGTTGCCGCCAAGGGGCTTAGTGGCGAGGCCAGACAAGAAGGTGTCCAGGGAATGCCTGTCAGTGCCAACAGAGAGATGGTGGCTCTGGGTCTTGCTAATACTGTTGGGGGCTGTTTCATGGCGCTTCCTGCGTTTGGTGGGTATGCAAGAAGCAAAGTCAACGCTTCAACTGGAGCCCGTTCCCCAATGAGCAGCATTTTCCTGAGTATCATTACCTTTGTTTGTATCATGGTGCTCTTGCCGTATTTATACTATCTTCCGGTGAGTCTCGACCCCAAAATATTTCCGAGCGAAGGCTGAGATAATTTATTGCAATCTATTAGAAAGCCGTTCTTTCTTCTATGATATCTGTCGTCGCTTTCAGTCTCATTGAAGAATGTCCTCACGACGTGGCTTTCTTTATCCGTCTGCGCGGATGGACGGAGCTAATCCTAATGCTTCTCATCTTTGTCTCGACTATCTTCTATTCTCTAGAACTGGGAATTGCCCTTGGTATTGGCCTTTCTATCTTGATCCTTATTCGCCATTCTACGCAGCCTCGGATCCAAATTTTGGGTAAGATAGCAGGCACCACTGACCGTTTTGAGAACGCTGAACTCCACCCAGAGAACGTTGAGTTGATCGAAGGCGCGCTTATTGTTAAGATCCCGGAACCGCTCACCTTTGCCAATACTGGTGAGCTCAAGAATCGTCTTCGGCGGTTGGAATTGTACGGCAGTAGTAGGGCGCATCCTTCTCTTCCCCCCACGCGCACTCCCGAGCATAACAAGAATATCATTTTTGATGTTCATGGTGTCACAAGCATCGATGGTTCCGGTACACAAGTCTTATATGAGATTGTGGACGGATACGCAGACCAGGGGGTCAGCGTCTTCTTCTGTCGTGTCCCAACTCGCAATGTTTTCCGCATGTTTGAACGAAGTGGAATTGTGGAGCGATGCGGTGGGATAGCCCACTTCGTTGATGGTGTCGACGAAGCCCTCCGCCTCGCCGAATCGGAAGACCAGATTGAGATCTGAACTGTAACATGATATAAATATCACGTTGGTTAGATGGCTGCGTTCTGCTTATATAACGCCTCACGATATAGATGATGTTTGATGACATTGCATGCATATTAGCCAGTCCGTTCTCAATTTGCTCATGTTAAGCACCGCTCTTGTATAACGGCTCATGCATGAAATCTTGTTAGTTAATGTCAAACCAAACGATTGATAGGATTGTTATCTGTGTAGTACTGCCTGCCTCCCAAGGATTAACGGAAAAGTAAACCATCCACATTGTGCACTTCCCAAGCCCATACCGCAGCATCGGAATAAGGGACATAGACTTTCTCTCCCCAGAAGTCGTACTGATCAACTTTCCTGATTCTCCCCAACAAGGCTCCTTTGTATGACAGAGAGAAGTAGCACCTCACTCGCTCGTAGAGCAAGACGCTTCTTATCATTCCGAGTGTCGTCATCGTTCTCAGCCGAATCATCGCCAGCAGAGCCAGTTCGGATAGGCTGCGCAACCAGTTTTATCTTTCCTTCAGCGCCTAGAACGAACCCGTTACATGCGATCTTACTGATACGCACATGTTTGCTTGCCGGTATACCCCTAGCTGACGACCCAGCTAGATCCAGATCCATCGCCAGATGCTTCTCAATATAACAAGAGAGACCCGAGAGAATAGAACCACCCGGTTGATTCGAAACCCCAGTAGCCGGCAAAAAGCTCTTGATAGACCCCCGCGGGATATTAATATTGAGGGACCTCAAAGCAGGAGTCACATTAGACGAGAATGACACTGTAATCTGTATCTCCTTCACGACATCCTCCAGAATAGCCCGCGAAGTCGCCGATTCTCTATCGCGGTCTTGCGTCAAAGCGTCCACGTAAGAGGCAAGTCCGGTACACAAGAACTTTGAAGGGAGGCGAAAAACAGAACAGTAAGTGTCAAAATTCGCAGAGAGAAAAGAGATGAATGTTTGTCGTAGCGGGCCCGGTAACCGCGTTAACAGTAACGGCAGGTATGTGGAAGTTTTACGGGAATGGGACCCTTCTGGTGGTGCAAGTAATGCTGCTTTATAGGTGATGTTTTCATAGTCTAGTACCACGAGTATTCCGCATGGGCTCTCGGGATGGGAAGCATCAGGATCTGCTAAAGAAAGGCTTGATATAGCTTCCCAGGTGCAGTTTATGAGAGCGCCAGTTCTGGAGAGCGTGTCTTCCTCTGTGGAGGGTGCACTTGTGCCAACTTGGAATCCGGCTAGCACGTTCCCCGTGAGTTGGTCGCGTAGGCGGTTTGCATAGGTTTTTAGAGCTTCTGGGTTGTCCAGGAGAGATTGGAATTCTTTTTCATGGTGTAGAGGTGATAGACGGTGTAATGTCCATGATGTATTTAACATCTGATCCGGTATTGAGGGTGCCATTTTGGAGTCTTAGTACTGGAGTTATACAATGTGGCTTGTATATTTGTTCAAATTCACATGTCGAGTATGAGATGTTTTAGAAACAGTTCCCTATAGATGTTGGACTACCTCCAGCGCTTATCCTATGGACGCGACTTACCGGCGCGCAAACGTGACAAACAAAAGCAATGCCAAGAAGGGATCTCCTTAGGGCTTAGGGTTTTACTGTCATTGATACTTCCTTAGGAAATATAACAACTCAGAGCTCGCTCAGTTCAGGTACTATCATGTTTATCATAAAAAAATAGTTCAGTGATAGTTGATACTTGATAGTGGTAATCTGAACTGTGAATATGTGGGCCATGACTGCCCCTGCGCATGCAAGAAAGCTGAGTAACTCAATCCATTGGTCCCAGTTTCAACAGCGTCAACTTCTACACAGTACAGATATCTTATGCAAGGGGATTCGCTGCTGCTGTAAGATTCTAATCTATTATTGGTATATTGATACATATATACTAATCAATTTCAATAGGAAAAATACGTATCTTACAAGGCCGATGTTCACAGAACGCTGGTACTCCATATTCAGGGGTTACTGGAGTCAATAGTGTGTGTTAATTTCTATGTTAATCAGACCATTTCCCTCCGGCCACTTGCTTTTATGGTTGCTGTCACAGCTCCGGAAGCTTGCCGACATTTTACATATACACTTCTACTCCAGTTGATGGCTTATTCCTGGAATCTTGTCTTATGCTGCATACCTTTCATATATAGGTAAAATATACGCAGCAAAATTCGACGGTATGGTTAAGTCGTATTATTCGTCGCCTCCTTTCTGTTATGCTTGTTCCTTGTACATTCGAGTGAAATAACAAGATGGTCCTGGAACAGCAAGGGTGCCTGCACCTCCGAAATAAGTTTCTTCAGCACAGCAGTAGACCGATATATATCGCCTTCTAGGGTATAAATTCGCTAGCTACACCGTCTCGGTTCCTGTGTTGAAAGACCGGTCGCCCATCGTGCGAGACTGCTAAACCGCAATACCAGGTGTATATGACGTGGCCAGTATCATTCTCAGATTGATTTCTAATGCCCTTGTATGAGCAATTGAACGTTAGTTCTGCCAAATAGATATGTCCAAAGACTGAAGTAAACCTGGCATCTTATTGGAGATTACCGTCTGCGGGAAGCTCCAGTAAGACCAAACTTATTGGAAGCACTGTTGGTATGTGGCCGCGCGTAAAATCGTTTGCCTGGAGGAAGTTGAGCCGCTTTGGTACACTTGGTGATAATGACCAACAGGGCACCTGAGCCTCCTTCCGACAGCAGGATCCGGATTTGAAATTCATGGAGAGGATTCTGGAGTGAACGACAGGAAAGTAATAGCTATAGTTGACCATGCGATTAGTGTGTTTCAACTTCAGAGAGTTTGCATACAAATCAGAGGGGAACTTAACAAGCACTTTAGGACACGGTATTATACGTCGAATGATGTAAAAATTGTAGGGTTCAAGGATGTTCTTCGTTATCATGTAGCTGTAAGGATGAGCCTGTGCGCCCTAGATGAGATATGGAGTCTTTTTGTGTGGTCTCGTACAATGTACAATAGCCTTCTGGTTTTGTCCTGCTTCCACCTACTTCTGACAAGGTCTTTTGGAAGATCTGAAAGTTGTTCCGGGTGTTGAAGGTCTTTTCATACCCGGTCCAGGTGCTTGTTATTCGGTGTCACCGAGAGATTGCTCGTCATAGGTATGGATCTATTATCAAGACACTGGTTGTAAGAAAGTAGGTAGTATTAATTCCAATCCTGTCCTTGAAGCTGTTGTGCATGTGTTAATATTCTGATCTTTGTGGCCCAGGCGGTGGAATACTATGATGTTGTGTGCAAACTGTGACGAGAGCCCAGGTTATGGGTCGGTTCTTCCTGCAGGGCGATATAAAATGAGAAAGCCGTTAAATCACGGAATGGACGGTAGGGCAAGCAAATGGAATACTGTCAAGGTGTCGTTATAATTTGGAGATTGCCTGTACCAGAGTTGCGACTTCTAATTCACCGGATCGAAAGTTCGCTTCGGCAGACGATATAAATATGCATTTCGAGAAGCTCCTCTACTGAATAACAATGTTAGCTCGATATGGTTCGGTATAGGTAATATAACAGCATCACAGTACCGAGAAAAGTGGTGAGAATTCTTATAATATATTCTTTTAATTGGAAAGAAAGCTGTCGGAGCAATATCAATCATAAAAGGTAACTCGAGGAGAAGCAGCGTCAGATAATGTTTGATCATGCTACTTGGACGGATCATACAATGATATATTGACCTGTTTACTTCTGGAGGCTACTTGAGTCTGGGGCCCAGTACAATTATTCTTTTTTCAGAGGGTTGCTGCTATTTGAGCCTGAGGTGCAAATGTAAACTACGCGAAACCTCTCTCTCCCTCTCCACCGGCCCCCCTTCTCTCTCTCACACACCATGGCCGTAAGTATAACTATCTTCTCCTTGAAAGCTTCAAGTCACCTAGTGGCTTGATACCGAGCTTGCTTTACCTTAAGCTTTAATATTTATTACCTCCAAGAAAGAGCAGATTCTTTTTACTTATAAGCTATAATATCTATTACTATCTATGAAATGTATACTAATCAAGGCTTGATAGGAGAATGAAGACCTTGCCCTTGCCCACGAGGCGGGCGAATTGATTTGCGTTTTGCGCGCTATGGCGCAGGGCTTTGCAAGATTCTTAGCTATTACTGATGTATTTCATATAATAAGATGCTCTAAAAATCAGAGTAAGGAGCTCATGGAACTAATGAAGAAGAAGGAGAAGAAAACCAAGAAGAAGGCAAGTTAAACCTATCTCTATCTAATATATTTACTAATATTTTAAGTGTAGAAGGCCGCCGCCCCCGACTCCGGCGCGCCAATAAGGAGGCGCGCAAGGTATATTTATTTTAAGTCGAACTCTTTATAATATGAGACTATTATAGATATTAGAGAAGGAGAAGAAGGAGAGAGAGGAGAAGAAGAAGGCCGAAGAGAAGAAGGAAGAAGAGAAGGAAGCGGAGGAGCCCGAGAACGAAGCCATCAATGCAATATTGATTGTAGTTTAGACGAATTGAAGAAAAGGATGTCTTCCAGAAATTCTCCTCAGATGCTTGCTACTGTGTAACTGGTAGATATTAGTTCAGCCCAGTTATTCAGATAATATATCTATTATTAGACACATTGTGACGAATTTGCTGATTAAATGATACAATCCTAGGAGATATGGCCATGATTTTGCAAAATGTGAGGACATTGCACCATAACTGCCGTACCCACCCGGGCTTGCTTATCTATGCCTACAAAAGAGCCACCGAAGTTTGGCGGTGTATTTCAGAATAGCTAGAGAAGAACCAGTGGCGTCCATTTATTCGGCTTATTTGCAATGAATACATGCAATTTACCTTAAGCCCTATCGTTGGACAATAGCAACCAAGTACAATTCGCGGCATGCCATCTCCCTGTACAATGCCCATTATAGCTTTCCCAAATCGATAATCTGTAGTCTTCGAGACCCAAGAATAGCAATAGCGAGAGTGAGGGATTGGAGGCAGTATTCAATTAGTTGTTTGGTATCGGCTCTCTTCTGTAATAACGTAAAGTACTATCAGTCACGTTGGCAGCGCTTCAGGTGAGATAGAGCATGGCACGATATACTTACACTGATGATAGCTATTCGTGCTCCAGTAGCGTGTTTTGAGCATTGCAGGAGTAGCAACAGCGAGAGACATAGGGCACCAGTAGTATTCGATTAGGGTTATCTGGCATCGGTTCTTTTGAACTGTCAAGTATTATCAGCCAGGCTTGGTTGTAAGTAGAGCAGTGGGGTCACAGGGCCCCGACCCGGTGGGACTTGGATCCGGACAGAGAGAGAAGCGCTTCAGTCGAGATAGAGAATGACACTGGCATGCTTACTCAGATGATAGCAGGCAGCTATTTGTATCCCAGTAGCGTTCTTTGGCCATCTTATCGGGAGGGTGCACTTTGGGGAAATGATTGTGTTTGTTAAAGGTACCGGGCCTAGCCTCGATTAGTCGTTGACTTGAATGCAAGCTTAGAAACCAGTACCTGTGCCTCTCATACCATGACATACTTGAATCGCCCCCAGTATCTCAGGTCTGGTGAAGATTAGTATATAGGGACAAATTTACTCACATAGCGTTGCCAGTCCGTCAATTGTCCGAGATGGACAACGAATAAAAGCATTTACCGGTGAAAGTGTAAGCCCAGTAAATGGAATAATAAGGAGCCAGAAATTATGGACATTGTGACTCTTGAAGCAGAGGAGTCCAAAGTTCCAAGATAGCGAGTACTTGTAGAAGTAAACTCCTACGACTCTGGAGCGAAAAGCCCTTATACAAGCACATGGCAAGTATAATACACTTTTCTGGAGATAAGGCACCGGGATAGTTCTAATCGGGTGTGACAGGTATCAGGGCGGGGGGAACGAGTATTTGTCTGGGAAAGAAAGTGTGAGTAAAAGGTTGTGGAAGAACAGCTCCCTGGAGTATTGGTCTACACTTACGTGATGCACGCAACCGGGGTAACGGCACCAGACCTCGCCCCTGTACACCAGCCGATCAGCAAGTCCAGCTTCCGGATCTACCTTAGCAAATTCCAGCGTGTTCTGTTTGATGGCGAGGTACGTAGAGATGCCATTGTTCGATGTGACAGCTTCTCCTTCGCGCTTAGCTGTCCGTGACTTACTATCACGGGGCGCACGAGGAGCAGAAGACTGCTGAACATAGCCATGCCTTTGCAAGATTCCTTCTCATGGAGGTCTCGACGATTGGCCCTAACAAACTCTTCACTGCAGTACTGGCACCTAGGCTTCCACTTTACCCCATGATGCTTATGCATATGGTTGCAAAGTTATACAGATGTGTCAAATATCTCCACACTTCCCGCAAGTGAGGTTCCCCCCCTTTAGCCGCCACTCGGGTGGAGTGGTTCGATTATGAGACTCTGCTTGAAGCGCTTGCAATACTGTGCCTGTACTTTATCAATGAAGAGCTTTGTATGATAGGGTAGTACCGGTTTCCTCATCCTTATATTCCACATAGAGCCCTTTAACTGCCTCTCTCACCGGTATTCCAAAAGATCTTCGCGGTTCATCCGTGAAGACTCTGTATGGTGATGCGCACACGGTCCATATAAGGCTGAAATAGGGATGTTAGCGTCACTGTATTAGTAGGCAAGCCATCCCGACCATTCAACACTAATACGGCAGGGCATCCAGTGAGAGAAAAATGCAGTAAGGTCCGCTATGGTACACCCATTAGGAGGAAAGATCCTATTGGACGATTGGCTGAATACAAGGAACGGGACGTCTTCTTCAACAGGGCCGTAAGCCTCCTCGTACTTGATGCGAGTGTACTTAAGGTTGTCGGAGAGACGCCCACGGAAATCGGTCTTCCGATCACACGTAAACACTTATGCAACGAAAAGAACATCTTGGGAAGAACAAGATCTATCAAAAAACGTCAATAGTGGAAATGCTTCTCAGCTATAGATGCACTTTCAAACGATGTTTCTCAGTCAAGAGAGGCAAGAATTAGAGATTGTAAAGATTATTGGACCTGACAGGGTGGGGGGTTTCCATTTTGGGAAGTAGGTATTACCTGCCAGGTGAAACAACATTCACTGAGACTATTATCCCGTGACCCATCAATGTGATCTCGACTAAGTTATTTCCTGTCGTAACACTGAACTTATTCATCACTACTGCTGCTACTGTGAATATGAAAGTCTTCCTAGATCTCATGATGACTTCGTTGCTCGGTAATTTTAGTTCTACTGATTATTCCGTATCCAGCCCAGTAAACTTACTTCTGGCAGTTCAAATTTTCGGTATTATCCAGAGCCAGGAAACCCAGCTTGTGACTATGCTTTGCAGTGCAACACGCATTGTGCTCTGAAGCGCCAGCAATTTGAGCAGGCTCTGCCACAGAGAGCCGTTTGCATTACAGATATCATAGAGGTGTGAGGTTTCAGTGGCCATCAGGGTTCTACCAAAGTGAACAATGAATACCAAATAGAAGGATTGGATGAATCCTTAGTGTTGTTGGAACTTGGCTATCAGGTTACTGAGGTAAGCTTCTCTATTTACTCTGATAAACTGGGCACCTTTACTGATTATTCTATAGGGTTGAAGCCTGCCTTGGGAGGCTAATATAGTTAGGTGGATCATGAAGACTGAACCCAGTCTCTTCATTACTCAAGATCATGCCTCGCTTCAAAAATGGTACCTCAACGGTACCGCACCTCTCTCGATGACTTCGCCGCCCTAATCGGCAAGTACTACAAATGCGAAAAAGGGTGAACTCGTGCTGTTCATTGCGTCAGTCTTCCGGACATCTACAGAAGTACATTTACTACATTTTTCGGAGAATTCGGTGCCGTCTTTCTCGAAAACTTCGCCGTTCTGGCCCACAATTTTACAAACGCGAGAGACCAGAACTGGTATTTTTCAATCCTCAAGGTCAAGCCCTCACTTCAAGGAGGGTGTCTCGATCTTCGATGGGTTTGGGAGGGCCATTGATCAAAGCTTTCCTGGAGACTTTACAAGGTAAAGCCTGCCATTGAAAGGTGCCTAGTCTCTTATAAAGTGGCAGTATAAAGGATGCACTCGGCATATGTAGTAAAAGGATCTACAGGCGTCAGGTATTGATGCACAGATGGCGTACATGCCATCGACCGCAACTGCCAGTCACACCGACACGAGAAAATCTGCAGTCTTAATCATAACTTCTTTATGAGTATCTTGGGCATGTCATGTATATACGTGACGTCTCGATAGACACAAGTCCAGCCGCTCTTCCTCCTCTCCCTCGGACACAATTGCAATCGAATATATGGCGTCATGGTGCCATACGCATGAAGCGTAACATACAGGCAGGTGGAATTATCTACAATAAAGCTTAGTGTACATATGTACAACATACGTGGGACACTCCAGTGGAGCCTAGATTGGAAACTCTTTTTAGATCATCATCAATCGCCTTGGAGGATGGGCACCAGACCAATTGGAGGCGATGGAGTCGATGCTGCCTTGCTGGGCTTATATATTGCTCTGGCCTCTTTGGTGTTATACCAGCTGCTACGGCACAACATCTACAGGGGCTAGAGAGTCTTCCCTATGATTTGCCGAAGAGGCTTTGAAAGTCGTCTATAAGACAGCTCTTTCTCGATAAGTTGCACGCATTTTACGCATGCGGGAGCAGTAAAACAATGCTCTAATAAAGTTCAATGGCTCTACATAGGAGCTCGGAGGCGCGGATGCGGGGCGGCGTTTAAAAACTCGAGCAATTAATACAGAAGAATTAGATGACGAGCCTTTGGCATTTGAGCTTAGCCTTGAAACGATTTCTAGAGCAGTTCATCGCCATAGATGGAATCTCGAAGCTTTAATGTTGTCTGCCTAGAGCAGCAAATAGTAAATACAAGGCATAACTCTGGTCGGTTGCATCTGCAACCGAGCCTCACGTCATCACATTATGAAGAAATGCGCTGCGCAGCGCACCTCTTAATTATAGGACGGCTTCGGATCGGGCCGTATCCTGAATGAGATACCCAAGAATGTGGGGTTTATACAGGCCCTCTCAACTTCCTCGATAACACACCAGACCGAGAATCCAATACCCTGCTCCGGGATTGCTTTCCCATTAGACCGTCATTATTGACATTTTACAGAGGCATTGAACATGAAGAGAGGAGCTCTCTTAACGATGTCATTAAGAATATCATTAATAGCATTGTCGCTGCTCTGGTCCAATTATTGAACTGGGATGAAACCTCTACAAAACCAATCATGTTGGTCGATCTCTTCGAGCCATGGATATGTAAGGCCATTATATCGTCACCGTTCTAATTTAACTATCGAACTGGGACGATATTCCTGCAAATACTGACAATGTCGACAATAAGAGTCTCAATATTATCGTCGCCGCTCTGGTCCAATTATTGAACTGGGACGACATTTCTACAAAACTAATCGTGTTGGTCGACCTCTTCCAGCCATGGATGAATGGGATCAGTATTTCGATACAATGGGATATTGTGGAACTCTCTGCTTTTGTTTATTCTCGGTTTCATTTTGGATAGCAGTTGGTGCTGGAAATCTGATGAACGCATTTAATTGCAGGCACTCTAAGGAACAGGATGTATGCTGTTTCTGTGAGACTACCTACCGGGGAAGCTGTTCTCCTGGCTTAATAAACACGCGGAGGCATAGACTCCTGTCGCCAGAAGGTTGACGTTAGATGTTGATAGTTGCAGATTGAGGCATTATACGCGGGCCACTGCTGTCAAGAATCAGGAATTGGAATCACTGTCGACTAACATCCAGATTCAGTACAGAAATCTTCCTCTTTCAAATTCTGCGTAATGTAGGGAGGGATCTGGATCAGAGTTGTTTTTGTATGGCACCTCGTACTGTGTATGAGACTTTTTGTATCGGGTATTCTCTGTTTTTGGTAGTCGCGTAGCGATATCTTTGTATCTCCGTGTTTCATGTCCCCCCATATAAGTATCTACTCTCTGTTCATCTACCTCGCTTATTCCTATGTACTGATGGCACTATGCAATTTAGCAACGTCAGCAGGCGTTATACGGGTTATCACCAATGCTTGGAGTTGTGAGCTGTCATTTCGGTGGTTGCAAAAGCGTTGGAAGAGCATAGACTCCAAGCTTGGGCCGGCGCCTTCCCTTCGCCATCTGATTTGTATACAACGCCTCGATCTGTAATTCCTATTCAGATCCTGAAGAACAATCATCACAACAAATCACCATTGGCTTCAACAATTAATCCCAATACTATATGTAAGCACCCTTACACCTCGATTGGTCTACAGCAAATGGCGCCTGAGGTAGACGTGAGGACGAAAATTGAAGCTATATGGATGTACACTAGAGGCTTTCAGATGAATAAGCATGTCCGCCTCCACCAATGAATGGGCTTGGCTCTCAATCGGGGAGTCTAGAATCATATTCTGACTTGGTACATATGTATCTATTGTTTGTGAGTCAGATGTAAAATCGAATGCCGACACTATAGGTATCCCTGCATCATGTTACATAGAAGTATAAGTCTTATTCATACTTTAGAGCAGGAGCTGAAGTGGGGAGAATTAAAATCAAGAAGCTAAACTGCAGAGCGGTGATAATTAGACCGTGGGAAATTCATATACTCAATCTCGCAGAGTCAACAAAAATCAAGAACCTCAAAGAGCCAAGTATCGGTCAAGAGTATGTATCGAATAGAGGAGGAATAAGAATAGCAACGCCGTCCATGTAAGACTGAGTCCGTCCGCATCCAACGCCAATTCGTTAAAAGCATTCATTCATAAAGTTCGGTAGGCATGTTCCCCAATCTAGCCGTCGACCCAAATCACCAATCCTTTCCCAACAAGCTTCCGGTTGACTGGGAATCAGTCATATCGATGATGCCACTGGATTGGACACTCTGAACATCCGTCGCAGAAGGTGGTCGATCGACTTCAACCGGTTCATCATCCAGTCTTTCAGTTCGACCATCTTCGGACTTATCGACTTCCTCCCAGTCATCCTCGCTCCTATCCTCCATGTAAATCCTACTTCTCTGTCCATCTTTTGTGTTAACCCTTTGTTTTTTGCTTCCCAGCTGGCCGTCCAATGTAGGGCCCACAGTCGGGGGGTCAGGAAGCTTGGCTGCGAGCAAGTCTAGCGACGGCGAAGACTCACCGTCAGCGATTGATTGAGATTCAGCTTTCGGGGCACTTCCACTCGGAAGGTCCTGTTCAACCGGTGGAAAAATCGAACTAATACCGGTCAGCGATGCCATGAAGTCAAGTGAAGAGTAACGCGAGAAACACTTACGGGATCGTCTCCTCGTAGGCAACCTCATCTTTGCGTTCAAAGTTGCAGAATATAATCCTTTCCAGCTTCCCAATATTGTTTGGGTTCTCCAGAAACCTTCGAGTCTCATCGAGAGCAGCTCGAGCTGCTTCGTCACTTGGGTATCCGTAAACGCCGGTGCTGATCGCCGAGAACGCGATGCTCTTCATATCATTTTCCACGGCCAGCTCGAGACTCCGTCGGTAGCAGCTCCGCAGAAGTGCCTCCGGTCGGTCATCGCCTCCGCGTAGTTCGTAACGGTAAATGGGTCCGACGGTGTGGATGACCCTCTTACATGGAAGATTGTAGGCTGATGTTATCTTGGCATCACCGGTATCACATCCATCCAAGACTCGACATTCCTGCAGTAGGTTGGGTCCAGCAGCGCGGTGGATCGCACCGTCCACACCTCCGCCGCCCAGAAGAGATCTGTTTGCTGCATTGACAATGCAATCTACGCCTTGCAGTTTGGTTATATCATTGCGAATAAGAGAGATGGTATCATTCAAAGGTTTTGAGGGCTGTGACAGGGGGGATGAAATCGGAATCAGACGACCCAGTTTATACAGCAGAGAGACCGTCGGGATCTCCGTGATAGGTACGTATGGGGCCGCCATGTTGCAAATCGAATGCAGCCTCACCAACACCAAGTCGAGTAAGGGCTCGGTTGAAGACTAGAGTTATATCTCACGTGTCAGCTGGCTAGTCTGTGCAGAAATAATCAGGCCTCATCGACATTCGATCAGCCAGAGTGACAATCAACTGCGACCCTAATCAATAGATTACAAGTACGACAACGGTGATGCTGGTCTTTGGGAGCTGTCAACACTGGTGGTGGGGAGCTCCCCCGCACGTGAGAGCACATGATCGGCGTTATCGATAAGACATCCGATCTAATCTTATCAACATCACGTGGCTGGCGACGCAGCCCTAGCTGCCCGTTAATAATGAACAATATCACAATGACACCAGATTGACGACAGATAATGCTACAGTGATGCCAAACAAATTCGTAGTCTAGCGTGCCGGAAACAAGGTGTACAGTACTGAAGTATCCTCTTTACTTAATATTATGGTGCATTATAAGCCATACTTCCATAACTTTCATCGAAGCCTTGTAACAAAATGGATCCCGAAGAAAACAGAAACTGTTTGTGACTAATTGAAAGGTTGCTACATATCATTGGTGGCTAGTCGAGCGGTGTGGCATATACTACACAATAACGGCAGAACCACTGTCAGCCTTCCGAGTCATATCCCGACACACGGCAGAGTTTTTCTCGGCAAAGGGAAAATATAGAACACACTCAAGGGACCACTTTTAACCCATTTCCTGGCATTTAAAAGACATGAGCAGATAGATAGTAGGTACGTATAACTCTAATATACAAGTGGAGAGAAATAGGTAGCAAAAATTTATAAAAATAACCCACCAACACTCTCCTTCGATCAATATCAAGACTCCTGACATATCAAAAAGTTATTTAACCGTCTAGCATGTCCTGGTTTCGATCCAGGGACCTATTTTTTGTTAGGAATCAGATTTTAATTGGCTGATGAAAGGATAAATCGTACCTCCGGGTTATGAGCCCGGCGCTCTTCCCCTGAGCTAACATGCTTTAGTTGTTGGAATAGTTTGTTAGAGAAGAAAGATATGAAGTTTTAAAAGTGTAAATCAAAATACAGACTTTTATATTGAGATTCCATCGACATGACCCCATCGGGACTAGCGTGGCTATATCAGGTTTTATGGATAGTATAGTGGTACCCATCTACCAAATGACAAGCTTAAATATCTAGAAAACTATCTGTTATCAGGGGAATTTGTGTTTAGGGGTTGTTGCTGCGTAGCCGCTGTGCAGGCATGTAACCTACAAACAAAGAGGACTACGAGCCGTGGGATGTGAATGCGGGTTAAACCCATGCAAACGCAGGCAAATCAGATGTCTAACATGACCAATAACATCCTGGGGTGATGTGTTAGGCCTACAGGGAAGTGACAAGTCCGGAGACACCGCACGCTTCTCATCGACCCGTGAGAACTTCACGCCCCGTGGGAGATATATATCATCGATCTATGAATACCATCCTACAAGCAGATTACCGCAAGCAACTAATTTCCAGAACAGAAAGCAATCCTGTCCGCAGATTATCAACCACCAACGCTCAAGATATCCACTTGCGAGGTACATACCCACACACAATACCTAGCGATTCTATCGACTGCAATAAGGCCCGGGCCTCCGATTACTGGAATTTTGATAACCTGCCCTGCCCCCGTTGAGAGAAATGACACAAAGATATGTAGTTCCATGATTCTCGACGTTGGCTGGCTTAGGGCTTTTGCTAACTTACCAAATTGGGGCTGGTAGATCAGGTGAGGAATACCTCAGGCAGCAGTCGTGAGTGTTTAGCATCCCAACTGTCCACGAACATACCACATCAATATTACACACCGGTTATATCCATGCTCTGGACAAGATGGTGATTATACAATGCCCTTTTATGGGTCTATGCCTCCACCCACATGTTCAACACCACTCGCGCAAACAATGCGCGATGCCTCGCTTTGGCAACATCGCTGTACGTTCGTAACGGCTCGCTAAATCTGGCTCCATCCTTATGGTCCTATCGTTTTTCTATGACAGCTTTTGTACAAACAACAGCTGTTTTTGCTGTGTTTTCTTGTCATATCCTGCTCTTAGACCCCTTTAATCACCACGCAAAGAAATGTATCACAAACACCTGCCCCGTCTTTCTCAAAAGCAGTGGCATTCGTCTCCGTGGCAATATCATCAGTTTATCACGGTGCACATCGGTCTTGACAACACTACCCCCAGGGATGATTAGGCAGATCATACCGTCAGCTGGTTTTTCTGGTTATGCCGCCGGCGTCAAACCAGCTGTGCCTCACCTCAGCCATTCTCCCGGCAAACAGGATCCAAAACGGTTCCATAAACAGAATCTGTGAAATCTATACAGTTGGCGCAATCCACACGGCCCTGAAAATGGTATTCTCTGTGACAGTACTTAGGCCCAAACAATCCATCCACTTTCTGATATGATGGCTCAATATAATCCAGACCCGAGAGCATGTCGGATATTTTGTTCCAGAGTCTTCGAGCTAATGATGCCCCCAACTTCACTAGGAGGGAATGGATTAGATCGTTTGGTTTTCGCAACATTTCCTTCGCTTTGCTCCTTCTGAACTGATCGGAAATCGTCTTCTCAGACCAGACCGAACAACTCTTTGCTAATAATGCCATTCCCAAGAAGAATTTCCGTGTTACCCTTCCCCGTAAATGGGACTCCTCCATAAACAGCGACTAAAAGCGCTAGCTTGGTATTTTATAGCTCATTGCGCAAGCAGCGGTACTTTACCCATGCTTGGTGGATGAGCAAGAACGACATCCCGGTTGCCTATTAGTAAAGCTGGGGGTCATCATTACTTTTTCTTCTATGTATACCGGCAGTTGTCAAAGATCCATAGGACTGCATTTACTTCCTGCGCATATGACGGCGATCTGGAAACCTCTAGTCTTGGAGTCATTTTCGCGCTTGAATGGTGGCCCTTATGATTGCCATTGAAACCCTCCTTTAGTAGGGGATACACGCATGGCGTATTCAGAAATACTAGAGGGCTGCAACTGAACAATTTCTGCATCAATTAACTGATGTACCCCCTCGTGTGGAATCCATTGGGAGCCGTTTGTGACACTACCTATCTGGTTCCTATAGGCCACGCATGACCAATGGCTGAACCCTATATCGCCGGTTGAACTTTGGTAAGGTCTGTACAGTTGAGCATAACATGGAGGTAATTTCAGCTGCAATATGTGAGGCGTCTGTAGAGAAACTCTTGCGCTATTCAAAGGAAGAGATGGTGATTGGGTAATGTGATACTGTTAACGTGGGCTGTGCTGAGCTTCTTAGTGGTTTATTAGATCTGATGATAGATGCACGTACTCCCTCCGAGATCTTCAAAGAAGTGATGAGAAGTACCTTTGTCTCTAATGAACCGGGCTCCATCATCTAATTAATTCCCCTGTTCGGCTTTCGCTCTTACTGTCTTTATGTGTACTTTTGATTGGTATTCTCTGATTATTAAACGCCACTCGGAAACAGTGTGCATATAAGGTGCTATAGTCATTTTAAATGTGAACTCGAGTTTCCAAGTATGTTGATGATCTAGGTTAAAAAGAAAATGGCGGCCATGTGGCTCATAGAGATGAGAAGTGAGGCGAGAAAATGAACTAGTAAGAGTACAATAATAATAAAAAGTAAGTGCATCATCCGTGAATCGAACACGGGCCTCATCGATGGCAACGATGAATTCTACCACTAGACCAATGATGCTTCTTATTGAAGGAATTGAGCTTTTTAACCTTGTATTCCTAAAATGTTTTAACACTGTGCTTCCACGCTCCTAGAGAAGTCTTCCGTCTTCTTGTAGAATAAGATCAATCCATTAAAGTTACGATAATTGCACCGTTCTTCTTGATTATACTTCACACCAACACAACCTGCGGCGCATCGGTTAAATTATGGGTGTAGTGCGATATTAATCTTCCCAGGCGACGGTCATCCCTGGTGTCCCGTGTTAAGTGACGAGAATCCATCACGCCTAATGTAGACGCAATGTTAGCCAGACGGATCAAGGAGCCCCTGATAGAATATCTTCAGGCCAGCGTCTCATGATTAACAAACTAGAGGAGGCCATGTAAAGATCCACGCACTCATGTATAAGAATTCATGGCTTCAGAAGATACAGGGGTGAAACACATGGCGTGCCCTTGCAACATATATTCAAAGTAACTGATCAATGTCTTGCCTATACCTGCGTAGCGAAGGTTTGGTATGTCACTATTCATGGACGGTACACAGTCAATGACCCCAACAGTGACTTGAATTTAACCGACAACGCTATAAATGGCGCCGGGGCGTTTCTCAGGTGTCACACCAAAGGCATGCCTCTTCCAGGGCATACCCGGTGATCGAGTCGCTCGCTCGTTTGCTTGATATCGTCAATGACTGGATATGATTGGCCATGTATGCTTAACTGACTGGTTTGGTAGGATGAAGCGAACGTCGCTACCAAGTATGCAGTCTATATCGAAGCACCGATGCTAGACACTGCCCCAAGCCTAGTGCCAACAAGGGATGACTATATCACTGGCGATTATTTTCGGATAATCGGCACTGCCACACTTCAGTAGATCGAGGCAGAGCTTGTATATTAAAAGCATATCACATCAGAAGGCTCCGCTACGCGGCTCTGCATTTTCCACAAAAGTGTTAGCTCTCCTAGACTACTGATAGAGGACCCCAAATAAACAATTGAGCATAAGGTTTACACAAATATGAGGCCGACCCACTATAATTTCAAGCAAAAAGGGCCCCCAAAGCTCGGCCAAGATTGCCTGAGTTGGGGAGATTCAGCTGTTTTCCAAGTTCACCATTCCATCCCTTCGAGGTTTCACTGTACTATGCAGCCCAAAGCAACATTGAGGAGTGGCAACTAAGCGGGTTGTTCTTTGGATAAGAAGGGTACTATGGAAGTGGAAGGGCTATGGAGTAAACGTGCCATTGAGACATGCTGGTGATCGGCACACCGCTTGGCACTTTGGGATTGGTGCTTCGTCAGTCTACCAGGGGCAGTGATTGGTAACACGCGAAGGATGGTGCATAGCCCCGTTGCGCCCAACAGTAGGGCAAAGAACGGTAGACTCGGCTGGGCTTATTTTGCCCAGCCCGAGAAATTCCCATCTTGGAGTATTGATACGGCGTATGGATTTGTATAATCATATGTATGTACTTGGGATTATATTATCCGAAAGAATTTTGACCAGGGTCTGTCTTATGCACGGAGCATATTAGGGGCGTGCATGTTGCAGCGACAGAAGACCCTGCAGCATGACAGAACTACCGCAGAAGTTTAAGTTAAGAGGATATGTTTGTAGTTGTAACTCGGAGTCGAGCCAGGGCAGTGCAAGGTCTAAGCTATTGTTTAGCATGACGTATCGTGTAGAAGTCAATGGCGGCCACTAGAAGACATCTGGAAGCATTGCTGGATAGGCCAAAAGTATGTTCACGTGGAGTAAGGGCGGGCGGTGCTGTCTCTAGCATGATGTAATTTTTCAGGGATGGCATAAAATCTCCCAAGGATCATTTTCATTTGGGCTCCCTAAAAGGGTAACTCGTATTCACTAATGTAGAGTTTCAATCGGAGTCTTTTGCGGGCCAACCTATGAGGCGGCGGCACCAAAAGCACCTGATCACCCAGCAACCAAGTTGAACCAACGGGGCCAAGGAAATGACTCAGCCTTGGGAGAAACCTTAGGCCATCCTTCTTTATGGGTCTTTTCCAACAACCTGCGCCGCAGCCAACGAATGCGCCCAGCTCGATCAAAGCTAGGCTGAAAACGGGGTGATGGCCCCACCACTGCCCGGAACCCACCCGGACCCATTCAAGAAGCGGAGAAGATGCCTTAAGGTCAACCATCGGCAACACTTAGCTCATGCATAGTGAGAAGTAACTAACATCCCAAATCAACTTGTTATTTAATCTGTTCATCTTCCCTTCATTTTCGGTCCTGCTAACGGTATATATTCCAACTCTTCTCTTATTCTCTGTAACCTTGTATCATCGACCACCCCGTCGGAACTTGTTTACGTCGAAATATTTGAGAAGAAATCTACGCTTCACTGACCCGCAACCTTCTCTTGTTATTTCCCCCACTCTCTGAAACATATCCAACATGTCTGCCGAAGACTCAGTAGTAAACGGCAAGGCGCCCGCTCAGCCCGGCAGCCATCAACACCGCTCCGGTCTTGTCAGTGTCCAACCCGCGCGCTTGGCCGATCTGCAGCCGAGGTATGCGCAGAGGCTGGAGCACGATGCTGAGAATCCGGAGGCTCATGGGTGGTATGCAGGCCTCAGTAAGTGTCCGATTTTATTTTTTCCCCACCTTGGTTTGCTTCATTTGAAGTGTTTTCCCAAGTAATTTCGGACTCGCGACGGCTAAC
The DNA here is from genome assembly GCF_009193585.1 of Aspergillus caelatus. Classification (NCBI taxonomy): domain Eukaryota; kingdom Fungi; phylum Ascomycota; class Eurotiomycetes; order Eurotiales; family Aspergillaceae; genus Aspergillus; species Aspergillus caelatus. The sequence continues at coordinate 26,828 of NW_022475295.1, forward strand.
CTCTTAACGTAGTTCATTCACTTGGAGAATGCATTGGATTCCTCGGTGCTATCCCCTGCTGCATCTGCTGCCCGAACCCCTATAAGCCTGTAGCTCAAGGTGAAGTTGGTCTCGTGTCGAAGTTTGGACGGTTCGTGAGCCCCGTGAATGGAAGTGCGAAGAAAGATGATTGTACTAACTTAGTCTTCAGCTTCGAACGTGCAGTCGACCCTGGCCTTGTTAAAGTCAACCCCCTGAGTGAGCACTTAACCGCAGTCGATGTGAAAATCCAGATCGTCGAGGTGCCTCGTCAGGTCTGTATGACCAAGGACAATGTCACGTTGAACCTGACATCTGTCATCTATTACCAAATCGTCTCGCCCCACAAAGCTGCTTTCGGTATCAGCAATGTACGACAAGCGCTTGTGGAGCGCACTCAGACCACTTTGCGCCATGTCATCGGAGCGAGAGTCTTGCAAGATGTGATTGAACGCCGTGAGGAGATTGCCCAGTCGACCTCGGAGATCATCGAAGACGTAGCAGCCGGATGGGGTGTGCAGGTCGAGTCCATGCTTATTAAGGATATTATCTTCAGCGATGATTTGCAGGATTCGCTTTCGATGGCGGCTCAGTCTAAGCGAATTGGTGAGAGTAAGGTCATTGCCGCTCGCGCCGAAGTTGAATCGGCCAAGTTGATGCGTCAGGTATGTGTTCTTGTGTACACGATAAATTGGCGAGTAATAGCTAATCTTCCACTCTAGGCCGCTGATATTCTTTCCTCTGCTCCGGCTATGCAAATCCGGTACCTCGAGGCGATGCAAGCGATGGCCAAGACAGCAAACAGCAAAGTCATATTCTTGCCTGCCATGAATCAAAGCGTGCAGCAACAACTTGCCGCTGCTGACAATGCCGGCGAGGGACCTAGCCGCTACGGAACCGGCAATGTAGACGATGGTTTTCAGCGCGCTATGAACGCACGGGTGGTCGAGGATATTTGACGAATGAATCCTCCCAAATCCCAAAGGATACGAGATAACTGATTTTGAACGACATACGGTAATTCTGACTGATTTTCAACTGCGTGTTTATAATGATGAGGCCTTTCGCAGGCAGTTTCGTGCTTTTCTATACCTCCTAATCTTGGTTTCTTTTTGTTGTTTGAATGGACTGACGATACCCATCCTCTTCCCTGTCTCTGCTTGGGTGAAGATTGAGCTTGGTTGTGTGATTAATCAGATATAGTTTGCTATTCATTGTCAATAATTGATATGTCTCTCTTTGAGCCTGGTCATCGTCGAGTCCTAAGTGTAATCCAAGAAATAATATATTGATTTCTGGCCTCATGTTCCCACATACAATGTAGGCAATAGGGACGGACGGAGTAGTCCAAGGCGGTGAATCCATTTCGTGGGGGCGCAGTGGGCGTCGCATTGCCGGAGGTCTGGACAACAGGCTACCTCCCACTGCCCTGTACCTAGATAGCTATAGACCGTCTTCATTCCAACTTGAAGACCGACGTCCTTGAATTAGCTCATGCTATAGCACTTCTCAGGGCAACCCTTGCCCCCCCAATGCCTCCGCAAAGGTGCTCCTTACCCAAATAAATGGCTCCATCACAGAATCCCGGACCAGCTCGCGCAGCTGCCCGAACACCCATCTCACGACCTTCGTTCGATATCACGCCCGATTTCACCGACCCATCCTTTGACCCCGCTGAATTCCTGAATGATGTCCTTCCTCCGCTGACGCTGGCGTCACCACAATCCTATACCCCTCGGGGCTCGACGGCCGTTCCCCTTGCCGAGTTATCGACCCAAGTGCAATCGATTCTTACACAGATAAACGCGCAGAACGTTCGACTCTCAAATAATCTGACTCAGATTACTGATGAAATTTTACGGAGTGGCAATCGCCTTGCCTACGAAGTTGAAGTGCTGCGCGGCGAAGCAATCGGGCTGTCCGAGACCCTGACGGAAGCCTTACAAGATGATATTGCGAGGTTCGTTCCGGATACCGTAGAATCGAACCGGGAGGGCAATCCGGAATCAGAAGACGACGGACAAGAGACGCAGGTAGTGGATAATGGAGAGGAGACTGTCCAGGATCCTGAATTTATCAAGAAGCTACGAACCCTGAACCAAGTACGAGCCCGCCTGGAAGAAGTTGTCCAGACTTTTGGAGATTCTATGGAATGGCCGCTACCGCCGTCTGAGACTTCATTGACGTCGTCTTTCATTTCTGTGTCAGCCCCAGAACCAGGCTCAGAGGCTCAGAGTCAAGAGGAGAAGGGCCAGGAGGTTGCGAAGAAGCTGCGCACCGAAGTGACGGAGCTTCTCGATAGCAATGGGGGAGGGGAAGAAGGGTTGGAAGCTGCTACGAGGCGGGTTGAGACTCTACGAGTGCTGGCAACCGTGTGGAAAGGAACCGCAGAGGAGAAGGCGCGAACTAGGTTTGTGGGCAGTTTGGCGAAGATGATCGATGACCGGCGGCGGACGCTGGAGAACCAGGGTAAAGTCAATTCATCTCAGCAACAGGGGAGGCCACCAGTTGGCCATCGGCGCCAGGAAAGTGAAGGGCCGGGAGGTGGTATCTTCAAAAATCTGCAGCGACTACGGGAGGAGATCTACCTTGAATGATAGGTTGCATTTTTTGGCTGTGTATATAGTACTAGACTAGAAACGTTTCATGTCTGAGATGCGTTAAGACACGTACATGGAACGGGCCAAGACCGGGGATGACGAGATATACCGATGACGCGGCTGATGGTGAGTTAAGATATGGCATAAGGCTTCATTATTAGCTGTCATTCTTGGCGAAATGATCACTGCAACTCCTGTGGTAATTTCTATCCGGATTTATTCTGTTCAAGTGAATGAATATTGCGGGCCAGACTTCAGTCAAGAGCCGTGGGGAGTCAAAAGATAAACTCCTGTCGCACGCGGAAAATGCGAAAAGCGTCCCCACCGTCTACGTAAATCACCCCCCAATCTCGTCGCAATTCATCGCTTGTTGCAACGTACGCTTTTTTAAACTTCAGGTCATACAACTCTAATAAACCCACTTCCTCTTCTTTCGTTGACAGTCTGCCATCTTAAGTTTTGGCGGCTGTAACGTCCGCTATCATTTTCTGGTTCTTTTCACCATCTTGTCGTCATTTTCCCCCCCGACTGAATACTTTTAATGCGCCGACACGATATGGCACCGGGCTGTTGTCATTGAGTTCCTATCACTCTGATCAAAGATCTTACTGCAGGAATGCTTATCTTCCGGTGATCTCCAGCCACGTTCGCTGAACGCTGAAGTCAGTCTCGCACGATCAGCAGGACTGACGTCTCCTGGACTGCCTGTCCTTGCCCAAGGACTTTGTCTCAACTGAAGGCTCAACGTATACTTCGCGCGCCTTTAGAATGGCTACTTTGGGGGCTCCCAATGGCCCCTGGGCCGACCGATATCATTCGGCGCGATCTACGGTAACGACGCACATACAGCAGCTTTACCATTTTCGACCGAGGGCTCGACCGACGAGAATTCTGTTCCTTGCAGTTACAGCATTCCTGCTTTTCATTGTCCTTCTGTCGCATTCTCCCGCTGAGGTGAGCTATCACAGAATGAATACCTCAGCATACAGACTAACCACTGTTCCGTCTATAGCCAGCCGTCAACTACTGGTTAAAATATCCATCATATCGTTCCTCTCAAGATCGTCCCGAAGACCTGCAAATCGTTCATATGGGGAGACCTACCCTCACCAGAAACGATACGCTTCCAGGCAACCTCCAGAAGAATAACCCCTCATTCCACCTCGTCATTCCTGCAAAGAGAAAATCCCCCGCCCTTTGTCGCATGTTGACTTCCGCTATGATTCTGAACTATCCGCCCCCAACGCTGATTAACTATGGAAAACAACTTCCCGACGGGGCTAAAGAATATGATGTTATGAAGGACCGAATCGCCGGCATATATGAATTCCTCGACAAAACGCGGCACGTACAAGACAATGACTTCGTCCTCATCGTCGATGGGGCAGACTTCTTCTTCCAATTACCTCCAGACGTGTTGATCCAACGATTCCAAAAGCTTCTGAAGGAGAACAATGCGAAACTGCAAGAAAAGTACGGTCTTGTGATGGTGGAAAAGGCTTTTGAACAGACCCCCCCGGAGACAGTGCAAAAGTATACCCAAAGAGTCCTATTCAGCGCCAGCAAGGAGTGCTGCCCTGGCCTCTCTCGTGATGCAGGATGTGTTGCAGCACCGGAGTCCAGCCTCCCCCCAGACATTTATGGGTGGAAGACCGACCACTACCCGGACGGCACCCTTACTCGACCGCGGTGGATCAAGCCAGGTGCAGTGATCGGCCAAGTCGCAGATCTGAAGGCAATCTATGCCGAGATACTGCGCTTCGTTGAACACAACCACAATGCGCAAGGGGACTATGTCGCTCTGACCCAATTATTCGGACGGCAAGAGTACGTACGGGAACTGGAAAGGCGCAGAACTTCTGGCCCATTCATGGAATGGATGTATACACAGATCGGCATTTCTGAAGCCTCGAATCTTACAGGGCTGAATCCGCGTCTGGAGACCGGTCACCGGTATGAGTACGGTATTGGCGTTGACTATGAATCACGACTTTTCTTTAACATGTGGAATTCTAAGAACGACGTGGAATGGCTACAGTACAACAATGTCTCCAAGACATCCTCCGTCCAGATGCAGCATGGCGTCCCACGGGAGAGGCGCCTTCTGCTTCCCGAGGATCTTAACCCCGAGCAAGTCAGCAATCCATTTATCCAACCCAAGGTTGGCAAAGATGAACCTCTCAACCCCCCTTACAATGCTACGCTGGACACCCTCCCAAACCCCCAGCATCGCTCCTGGCACAATCTCCCCCTGCTGACCAATATCCACTCGGCCGCCGTCCCTGCCCTGGTTCATCTAGACGGAGACCCAAAGCTGCGAGATACGTGGTGGTCCAAGATGTGGTATCACCCCTGGGCACGAGCTCTTCTTCGCAAGTATGTGCGCTCCCCGAGCGGGTTCGAAGCCGCGGAGTCGGCCTTACTAGGAGGCCAAGAGTGGTGGGATCTGCGGGGCGGTAAGGGCGGTATTTGGACCGAGAAAGGCGAGTGGATTGATTACAGCGAAGTTTGCGTGGGCTATGAACGGGATCTGTTCAACGATGGCTTCGGAAAGTGGAGGAAAGAGGCCGGAGACTCCGATGAGCCGGTTTACAACCAGTTTGGCCAGTTGATCAAGGGCAAAGAAGACTGATTGCACTTGTTTGCTTGAATTATGCCCGTCGCGCCACAATCACCAGGTGCTTGCCTGCACCCAAATTCGAAAATGAACGACCACAGCTCTCGTTGTTTCATCGAATGCGGCATCCCCATTTTCATTTTCCTGCACATATTTTCAGATCTGGCTGCCAGTGCAGCGCAAGCCATCGACCATGTTCCATGGCATCTATATACATACGATAATCGGTTTCCAAATATTCTTAACCGTGCCTTACCGATACAACGGATCTCGTTTCCTCCAGAAATGGCCTATTGACATTCTTGTACGATAATTATTCACAGGTATCCAAGACATACATGAGATACCTACAACATTTACCTATCTTCCAAATAAAACACCAAAAACCAATGGATATCATTTTCATAACCCCCCAAAAAAAGAAAAAGTCCAAGTAAATAAACCTACATCCAACCCCCATCTAATCCATCAAAGAAGAAAAAAAAAAAAAATAAAGAAATAAAAGTAAAAAAAAAGATACCAACCTAACCAGCCCCATTCATCCCCTGCCCCCTCCCCAACGTCCCCCGAATAATATTCAAAATAGCCACCACATCCTCATCACTAAACCGCTCTTCCCTCTCCTCAATAACAGTATCCAACAGCGCAAGCGCCCCATAATCCTCCTCCCCCATTTCGCCCTCGCCCTCCGCAGCCCCCTCCCCATTAACATCAACATCCATCCCGTCTCCATTCCCATTAACAACCTCCCCCTCCCCCTCCCCTTCCCCACCTTCTCCTTCCCCTTTCCCCCCTTCTTCCTGCTCATCCTCACCCGCAGCTGCGGGCGCATCCTGCATCCCCACACCCAGATTAACAATCATCAATACCTCGCCTTTCGTTAACCCATAGGGCTGTAACTGGGTAATCAGATCGCGAAGCGCGATGTCCATAGGTGTCGGCGCGTTGGATTGGATGAGCGGGAGGGTTGGGGTATCGGTTTGAGATTGTGATTGAGCTAGTTGTTGGAGTTGTTCGGGGCTTTGGTGGGTATATTTTGGGTATTTGTAGAGATGGGGTGAGAGGCGGGAGACATAGTTGTGGATCTGGGTAGTAGAACTATGTTAGCTTTTCCTTTCTCTCTCTCTCTCTCTCCATTTACCCCTCGCTCTCTTTCGGGAACACTGGATTGCTGGATTGGTGTTTTGTGTGTGTTTGTAAGATTGGTTTCTTGGTTCTTTTGTAGATGTGTGTGTGCTCGAGTGAAGTTGGATTTGGTTGGAGGAGGTAGCGGGGAAAATGTACCTCTTTAACGACAGTATTGTGGTCTCGTAGGTCTGGACTTGGGACCCAGTGTCGGAGGTTTGGGGGTGGGTTTGGGGGTCGGCGTGGTGGGTTTGCTGTTAGGTAGGCTAGGACCTCGATGTTGGTGAGGACTGCCGATTGGGGGTCGATTACCTGGGGTTTTAATGTTAGGTTTGCTGTGGTGTCCTTGGGGCTAGGGATTGGAAGCATACCCTCATTGTTTATGTGTCTTTGGTGTGCTTGGGATTTCTTTCATATAATAGGTAATGTAGTGAAAATGTGAGGGGAATGGGAAAATTGAAGAGATATTGACGGCAGAATCGGGCGGTGTGGATATGTTTTTATATGATTCCGCCTTTCGGGCGTCTGCTTTAGGGGTATCTGGTATGTAGATCACTGATTTTAATAGCATTTTTAAACTTCAAGGTCTGATTCATTTGTATATCACATGTCTACTGGGCGGTATAGGATATTATGAAGAGACAGAAAAACCCGGCCAGTAAGTTTAACAATTGGATGCAAGATGCATGGTTTAATGTAGGTCGCGGCGCTACGGCCGTTCCATGATAAGCTTCAGTTCCACAACCCTGGAGATGGAAACTGGCTTATGCTCGGCACCGTGGATGAGTTTCCACCAGCCCATTGCAGTGCACAGCAATTTGCTGTTATGTTAGAGAAATGAGAGTCCAAACTCATCTTAACCATCTGTCGATGATTTTCTGATCTTTACTTCCTCCATCTGTTTGTGGACAATTTGACATTGCCACCGTACGATTTGATTTGGCACACTGCAATTAAAGCTGTGTAAATACGGCACTCCAAGAGTTCATACAGGGCTCAGTAGGAGAAATTTGCAATACATACCGCACAGCCATGGATCATGAATTACACAGGGCTAGAACATTCGAGGCTTCTCTTATACCTGTTTCGTTCAGTCCATGTGGGACACGATAGCTTAGGGTTGATTGTTACTCAGAAGTAATCGTCAAGCTATCATCGTGTCATGTGCATGTTTTTCGCACTGAAACTCGATAGGTGTATGATCACTGATTTGCAGCCCTGTATAGTGACTGTCTTGCTAAGAAGACCAATCTTTGGATGAAAGGTTCAGTGAGATAGAACGGAGGAAAGCAACTCGCCTCTTGGTTATCTCGATTGCGTTCAGTGAATATACCTGCGGTCTCCTCTATGATCTGCAGGTCTTCCTCGGAAGTTGACGCGGGAGGAGCGGTGGTAATCAGTTGCCAAAAGAGAGAGACTACTGCAGTAAACAGAAATTGAGCGTAGATCCTGTCACAAACGAGTGCATCCAAAATTAGCTGAACATGCACGCTCAATTAAAAAGGACATACCAACCAGAACGTTTCGGGTAGTATAAGATGGCGCACTCGACTGAGATAGAGTAGAGTGGACCGTGCTGACTGGTGGCAAATCTCCATACTAGACGGTAATAGGGACCAGCTCTGAGGTGATGGTATACTTCCGTTATTGCTTGCTCCATGAATTTTTGCTAGACAATAGTAGTACTCCAGATGTATGTTCACACCCCGTAGACTAAGATCGTGAAGCAAGGAGTCGGGCACGCTTCGGTCCAAGACGTCTTCCGGTTGACACGTTACCGGAAAGTTCGATTTGATGTCGCTCAGCTCCTGATCCAATTCACGTATGTATTGAATCCGCCTCGCTTCAGGCTGGGCTATACCATGATCAGAGTACAGCAAATGTTGTATTTTGGATTTTATTAGGGCAAGACGAAGGTCTGATGGGAAGAGAAGCTCTTTCGTTGATAAAGGTTCTGGAAAGAACGACCGATCAGAGGAAGTCGATACATAAGCGGCCGGCAGATACAGGTCACAGTCAGCATCGTTGATCAAAGGAGTCTTGCATTCTCGAAGCGACATTTCTTTGTCGATGGCGTAGCACAGCCAAAACAGAGCCCGCACATGTTGGCGGTGCTGACTCTGCTCTAACGTCTCATCAGGGGGTGCCCTGTTTCGGTTTGCTCCCATATTATACAGCATCCGTGTAGCCATAGCAAGTAAGATTCCTGCCGGCCGCGGTTGACCAAGGGGAGCAATATATAGCGCCTGTAACTATTAAAGATATGCCTTGATCTAAGGACCGCCAAAGCCACTTACTAACAAAATGAGAGCTTCAAGGCTTCGTAAGTTGGCATTGTCTATGATCAATTCGGGTAACAAAGTCAGCACTGCTTGCACGTACGCATCAGGGTCGGCATCAGCAAAAGCCATGTCGTCCCCGCGGATTCGGGTAACCAGAGCCGTTAGAGCAACCAGACAGGCGTAGTTGGCAGGACTGGTTGTGCTGTCGGGATTGCCAAGCGCTTTTGGATCGAGATGGATGGGGGTATTTTCCAAGTCGACAGCTGGGAAAATGGAATAGAGTCTGTTTTTCGAAAAGTACTCTATTGAACGCTGTATCAGAGACTGCGGAGGCCATTTCGGAACGATGGTCCTCGTGGAATGTGTTGGATACTGCAGTTTGAATGATTGGGCTAGTTGATTTAAGAAATCCTCAATATTGAGAACGAACCCCGTCCGTTCGTAAACGGTGGAGGAGAAGCTTGGTGTCAGAGCAAAAGGAGCGGCGCGGGGACCACAGAACCCCAGATGCCACCGAAAGTTTGATAGCGCTGCATCGAAGCTGTATGATTCAAGCAAATAAGTGGTGGCCGACCACGAACTGAGTAACTGGTGAGGGACCTCAAGAGGACTGCTCCCGCTTGAAAGAGCTTTGGGAGGCGTATATTGGTCCGAATTCAGGCGGTTCTCTCTCTCAGCCTTCAATGCTTCTTCCAAATGTCGTACTCTAGCTTTCGCATCGGCCAGCTCTCTATGACAGGGTTAATGGAGTTCGTTGGGAGAATGGCTGCTGGTATCTTACTCGCGGACACTTTTCCGTTGCTGCGCTGTCGGAGTGAAAGTGCAAGGCACCCCTGCAAGGGAACACGTTTCACAGGCTGGTTTCGCTCTGTCACAGCCAATCTGTTACGCATAATGGGAAAAAAAAGTCAATGATTAGTGATTCTAATTTAGTACCCCACAACTTAGTTGCCGTTTTACCTACCCTCCGATGCCGACATAGATCGCAGGCAGTCCGCACTCTTCCACCACGTGAAGCGACGGCAGATCCGCTCATGAAGTTGGCTGCTAGGATGGGTCTCCTGGTAGAACTGAGCAACCTGATAATTCTGGAATAATGTAGCAACGTGAACAAAAGAATTGACTTTGCCCGTAGGAGTGGACTGGACAATCAAAGGCCTAATAGGGATGGTGGATTTTCCCCCGGGTTCTCACCGGGTCACGAAACCTCCACATGATAAATTTGGTTTTAAAGCATGACCCACTCACTCCCAGGTATCACTAGTAGTTGTACGTACTTAAGTTCTAAAGTAATAGTAACGAGCCACCACAATTGAACCCCTGAAACACTAAGTCTATTTAGCTGAATTTTGTTCAAGTTTAGATATGAATCACCTATTTTTCATTTCCCTCTGTTTTGGTTATTTTTATTTTTCATTCATGTATTTATTTCCAATATTAGAGCTACTACTCTTAAGAAAAACCCATCTTATTAAGCTTCCTACAAGTCTAAGTAACCCTTGCACATCAAACTCTGAAGACCTGATCTAATATAGACCACTATTTCTTAACCGTCTCAATCGCTGCCGTATCTACACCGATAGTAATGTATCCAATCATTCCCTTGCTGATATCCTCACCATCCGCTGGGACGACGGATACAACGGGATTAAATCCTCCGTCAGTACCTTCAGGGAATATAGTGTCTTGTGCGTTGGTGGTGCGATTGATTTGTGTGTGTGAGGCGTAAGGCTCCAAGCTCATAATCTTCTGCGAAAGCGCTTCATCGAAATAGAGCTGTCCGGTGCTTACAGTATTGCCGGAAACAATTGTGCCGTTTCCTCGGACACTCCAGTCAGTGTGCGCCTGAACATGTATATGAATAGCCCGTTGGACGTAGAATCCTATGGTACACAGATGCATTAGTGTTTGATGGCCGGAGATCTATTGCCTCACACTTTGCTAGGTCTCACCTGGGAATATCGTCTTAATCTCCATGACTCCATTCTCGTCAGTGGGCCACATTCCCCGCAAGAAGGTAGTATCATCCGTATGGAGATCGGTAACACCAATCTCGAAATCGGTGATGTTCAGCTCAACCAGAAGCTTTTCAAACTCGGTATTGGGCGAAAGGTGAGTAAAGGAGGAGTAAGAGCCAGTTGCATTGCAATGCCAGAAGTCGAGGAGAACATTCGGTAAGGGCTCGCAGGTCGCCATATCGAGGACTCCCACATCAAGCCACAAAGGCACACCTGCTTGATCCTCCGTCATATCCTGACGCAGAGTCTGAGAGCGCGGCCAGACGTAGGGACCCTGGGTTACCTCGGGACTGAGGACACAAGTATCGTTTTGCATGGTGTCATAGTAAGGGGCGTCTGTGGTAATCTCGAAAGTCGTGTTGTGGCCGGACCCTTCCCAGCGTTTCTGCATTGCTCTCTTCGCCATGCGGCGTCGATTGAAATCCGCAGCGTGGTTGGCACATTCCTTGGCTAGTCCACTACGCCGCTGAATCTCTGCATGAGGCACGGCATGATCAGGGCCAGGATGAGCAATTGCAGTTGTCGCTGCTAGAGCAGCAAAAATAAGCTTTGAAACGAACATGCTTGATTTCCAATGACAGTCGACGTATGGCCAAGGGCGTGAATGGCTTGATGAGTGTCAAAGACCGAGGGACCTTTATACTTCTCGAGGAGATACACTCCTCCACTCCAGCCGGGGACAACGCATCTTCCATCCTCTGCGGAACTTCTCGATCACCAAGAAGCCGTACTCCATAAATCAGGATGTCCACGGAAGCGGAGCATGCCTGGTACCGACGGCCTCCGGCTCCTTGCCAAGACCTCCATTTTTTAGATTCTCGGCGTAGGTCGGATGTGATCCTTGTTATGGTTGTAGGATCTCCACCTTCCTCCCTATTGTACAGATAACAAAATCTCGCACACAGCACATGATTTCACGGGCTGCTACGAAACAATTGTAGCCAGAACAAGTAGTTTTCACCTACCTTCAGTCCACACTACCATGAGCTGGGCCACAACGCTGCTGGGCCACAAGGTTGCGCGTCCATTCAATACAAGTCTTGGAAAGCCAATTGATATCCTAAACAGCCGTGGGGCTATCCTGAGCCGTGAAGAAATTCCATTTCATATCCTCGTTTAGTTCACCGCGTAATCTTTTCTTGGCTTCTGTGGATAGGTACATCTCTAGGAACATTCAGGATATATACCCCGGCCTAGGGAATCGCGTAGTGGGCGAAGCTGAAGAATATCTTGGAGATGATTGGAGATGCTCCAGTGATCAGCGTGGACCGTTGATCACGGAGAAATGCAACCCCGCTGACTCAGCGGGTAGGTCCCCGCTAAGTGGTCTGGGCACTTGATCAATCCGATACTATAGCCCTAGTTGCGGTCTACACATGTAGGCCCAAAGAGCTATACAATCGTCTCTGATTGGAGTGTTTGAAGTTACGGTATTCGACAGTGCAATGGCGCAGTTTTTCGAGAGCACTTGAAGTTTCGTCAGTGGGGTAGACGATCCATACTTCTCAAGCTACAATGGCTAGACACGAAAATGGCTGCGATACAGCATAGTACAGTGTTTACTAGCATAGTACAAAGTCGTGTATAGTGAATGATATTCTTTTCAATGCATTGTGTAAGACATTAAACTTATTCTAATTTGTGTAACATCCACACAGTCTATGAATATCTAGTTCAGATCAATATATGCTTTTGTGGGTTTGACGAATGTAACAAGCCAGGGGAAATCTCGCCCATTTATCAAAGCAGCGTTGCCTGCAGTAGCGAATGGGGGTGAACATACATATCGATTTACTCCGAGTGATAACCCACTACTGCTGCAGCTAGTGAAGCCGTCCATGATATAGCTCAGAAGTATCCAATCTAGAACTGTTCGAAGTTTATCTAAGCTGGGTCAAGATTCAAGAATACCAAAAGCTTCGTCAATTATGTGGACCTCATTTCATAAGTACTCGTTTTGTATGCCCTCATTCCTCGTCAAGAACAACTTTCTGGAAATGTAGGCGCCTAAACAGTGTTCCACAAGCACTTGTGGAGTACAATCCAGGTACCGGCAATCACACAGGAACCGTGCTAAGATTTGCAGCACCATTGGCAGATGCAAAATAGAATAGACATCATTCGTGGGTATTTAAACTAGAGCCAAAATCTGCTGTTACCTAATGGATCTAACATATTTACATAGGTTGTAGAGGCATCGTATATAAAGCTCACTTCCTCGTCCTCAGTCGCAATTCTTACGATTCACAGGAACTATCTCAAGGCTTTCCCCCCCTCCCTAAATCAAGTCACCATGATCCAGCTTGCTTCTACCCTTGCTCTCGGCCTTGCTAGTATAGCAGGTGTTGTGTCCGCTCATCCGGGGCACAATGTCGAAGCAGAAGCTGCTGAACGTGCCAACTTCCTCCAAAAGGCTCCAATTCAGTCACGCAGTCTCGCTCACTGTGCCACAAGCTTGAAGGCACGCGGTGTTGAGAACCTCAACGTTGCTCGCCGTGAGAATGCTGTGCAGCTGCTACGCAGGGAAAGGGGATTGGATACCGGTATGCTCATGGATCTCTAAACGAGGATACAAGATTTATACCACGGAATGAATACTGATATATCTTCAGGAGCTCGCTATCTCAAAGCACGAGACCTGGACTCTGTGCTGGCGACGGATCACCACTCCAACTTGACTCATGTTGACCCTTCTACCGACCCTAACGTCCTGTTCGGCTCGGAGGGTACATGTATTGTACAACCTGAGGTGACACAGGGACCGTATTGTACGATTAATGGAACAATTTTTGCGTTTCACTTAGCTGACTTTGGGAAGATATCGCTGGTGAACTGATCCGCAAGAATGTGGCCGAAGATCAGCAGGGTGTGCCTCTCTACATGGACATCCAACTCATCGATACCAACACCTGTGACCCTCTCCCTGACATCTACACGGATATCTGGCACTGCAATGCCACGGTGTGTCTACCAAATGCGATTCTAGCTAACCATTGACCATTGAACTTCTGTGACTGACTTCAACATGCTCCAGGGTGTTTACTCCGGTGTCGTTGCGAACGGTAACGGTAATTCGAACGATAACAGCAACCTCAACACCACGTTCCTCCGCGGTGTTCAACCGAGCGGCGACGACGGTGTTGTCCGATTTGAGTCCATCTTCCCTGGCCATTACACTGGCCGGGCTATTCACATTCACGGTATGCCCCACGGAAGATATACTGACTGCCTAAACGAATAAGATTGTTGCTAACAACTCAATTTGACACAGTGGTTACCCACCCCGCTAACGAGACCAAGATCTTGCCCAACGGTACCATCGCAGGCATGTACGACGGTCACTCCTCGCATGTTGGCCAGATCTTCTTCGATCAGGACCTCATCACTGAGGTCGAGAAAAACACCCCATACTCGACTAACACGCAGGAGTTGACTGAGAACTCTGATGATAGCATCCTCGAGACGGAGGCTGACACCACCGACCCGTTCATGGAGTATGTTCTGCTTGGTGACGATGTCTCGGATGGTATCTTCGCCTGGATTTCAATCGGCATTGACGCCAAGAGGGATGATTCTCTCTCCCCTGAGGGTTACTGGACTGAGACTGGTGGAGAGGTCAACGATCACTTCAGTATGAACATGGCCGGTATGGGTGATCTTCCGACCGGCGCTGCCAGCAGCGCTGCTCCTAGCGCATCTGCATAAGCGAACGGCAATGGTTGTCTCTTGAAGTAAATAGAATGATCCATTTGGGCAACGTGTTAGAAATTACTTACTTCATTAGAAAAGAACGGATGTTGTTGTAGTATAAATGGTTTGTAGAAGGAAATGAGTAATTTACAGTACCCGTAGAGGGGAGGAAGATTCAACATCTCTTTCATGCCTAGCAGGGTTTGTTAGTTGCTCTTTTCCACCAGCTTGGATAACAATAATCAGAGAAGTATCCTCGAATCCTTCTATGGAAATCAAATCCTATTTCTCAAACCCACAGACCTTCGACACTCCAACAGGCCGAGGCTGTACATTCCTTACAGCATCCCCCGCCTCCTCATTCCCCCAATCCATCACCTCCCTCTCCAGACCTCCCAAATCCATGTCCTTACCCCAACAAAGCAAATTCCTCTCCTTCAGCAACTCCAGCACCTTCAACAACCAAGTCCGACACGTAATCCCCATCTCATTGACCTGATCATCGTAGCTGCGTATCAACCGGTCTGCTTCGTTCAAGACAGACTGAGAAGACGGAAAATCTGCGATGCGGATAAGGCCGACCAAGAGAAAGGATTTCAAGATGGCTGATTCCGGGCCATGCGCAGCGATCCAGCCGGTGCTTTCGTTTGTGATATGGTATTTTGTTCCTGTATCATGATGGTGAAGGTAAAGGGCCCAGTGGAAGTTGTCTGGGATTGGCGGGTCGGTTCGGATGTAGAGAGCAATATAGATGGAGTTTGGGGTAAGAGACATTGTCTTTTGTTTTGCTATGCTAAATAGGTGATGTATGGAAAACTATGGATCATTGGAGCGAGTAAATGTCGTGTGTGAGGTGGATGTGGTACAAAAACAGACATTGAAAGCAGGTCCAAATAGTCCGGAGATACTTACGCTACCGTACTAACTACAGCCACAAACATGGATGGATAATATCAAGATTAGACCTAACTGCCTTTACCAACAAGCACCGCTGCGCCATGGATAGATGAACCAATCCATCCTATAAATGCCACCCAGAAAATAGAAAGTCTTCAAGCAAATGACAAGAAATTGAACCCACAAAGTGTGATATCATACAATAATGTAGCGATCCATCAGTTTTAAAACTTTTTTTGACATGATTTACTCGTCCTTCTTCTTCTTCTTCTTCTGTTTCTTCTCATTGTCCTCGTTGTCGTCAGACCGCTTGCGCTTCTTCTCCTCGCCCTTGTCAGCCTTCTTGGCCTCCTTCTTAGCCTTCTTCAGATCCTTCTTGCTAACCGAGCTAGGGTTGCCTTCGGCATCGAACTGGATCTCGCCGCGCTCAAGCTTGCGCTTGTACCGCTTGAGGCTCAATCCGGCCTTCTCGGCCATCTTCTCAAGGTCAGCGTCCTTGCTCTTCTTGGACTTCTTTTTGCTCGATTCCTCTTCCGACTCATCAGACGAGTCAGCCTCTGCATCAGAGTCAGCATCGGCCATCTCGGTATCCTGGACCTCTTCAACAAGCTTCTTCTGTTTCTTGGCAGAAGAAGGCTCATCAACAGCATCGGCATCAGCGTTGTATTTCCTGGCCTCGTTGAGTTCGAATTTCTGGGCCTGTGCAGGTGTACCGTTGGGAGCAATGTTCACACCACGGGGCTTGAGGGGCTTGCCTTCCATGGCAGCCAGCTTCCTTTCAAGGTTGAAGCGAGCCTCTGTACCCAGGGCAGCCTTATCCTCCTCGGTAGCATCGTCATCCCACTCGGCAAGGGCATCCACACGGAGACCAAGAGAGGCCTTGGCGGCGAGAACTCTGGCCATCTTACCCTTGTTCTTGCCAGTAGCCTGACCGATAAGGGACGCGTGGTAGATGAGACCATACTTAGGAGTGTCGTGCTTGGTCTTCAAGGCACGGAAAAGGGCCTTCTCGGCTCCCAGAATCTGGAGGGTACTGGCGGGGCTCTTGGAAAGGTTGGTCAAGCTACCGGCGTGAGCGATAAGACGGGCGCCGACCAATTCGCCAACAAGAGCAGTCAGGTTAGGCGCAATGGCGTTCATACGGGCGGTCAAATAACCGGCAAGTTGCTGACGGTACTCCGTGAAGCCAACAACCTGCTCAGCCAAAGCCTGAATGTTCTCCAAATCCTCCTCACTGATCTCAGTACCCATGGAGCGGTCCGCGGCGGCCTTGACAGAGCCCTCGAGCTCCTCGGGCAGAATCTCAGCAAGATCAGAAGACTCCCAGTTGGTGCGCATGCCCATCTTCAGAACGAGTTTCGCGTAGGCCAGGTTGTCGTTGAGGATCTTAGCCAGCTCGGGGAAGTGCCAGCCGTACCATTCCTTCACACGCATAGCATAGTTGTTGAGCTCCTTATCCAAATCATCCAGCAGACCAATGGCTTGTACAATCATAGTATCAATCTTATCGGGAGAGAACTTGAGCTTATGTCTGGCAAGGGAGTGGGAAAGACCAAGGGACATGGTGGACATGTCCTGAGGGGCGAGGCCTGGAATTAATGTGGGGAGATGTTCACGGATAGCACGGTAGATATCAGTGGTGGTCGAGTCGGCGATAAGTTGAATATCGAGACCGGGAAGCTTGCCAATGGCATTTCCTTTACAAATTTAGTCAATAACTGAACCTGGTCTACTGCGCAGAAACTCGATCGACATACCAAGCTTCGGGTCCGCAACGGCCAAAGAGACCTTCTTTTCATCCTTGACCTCGTCAAGAAGGCTGGCAAGACGAGGGGTAACCTTGCCCTCAACAAGGGAGGCGACTTCCTCCAGGGCTGTAGCAGCGCTGTCGAACTTCTGGAAACTCTTCAATTTCACACTATACGAAAGAGTTAGATGGACCGTTCACACGGGAAAATTTTTTGCTTCAAGAGCGCGTGCGGCGAGATTGGAACAACACCGACGAGAATGCAGCGAAAGCAATGACTTACAGGTTCGAAACACCCTCTGCCGTCGCAGCCTCAGTAGCAAGATCATCTCTCTTCAAAAGCTTCTTGTCCTTGGCCTTGAGCAGGGCATAACCCGCGCTGGTTTCGGTGAGGATAAACAGCGTCATGGTGGACGGCCTCAATTCCCAGCTGGTTCAAAAAATATTTAATCTAACAGCTCGAAAGGTTAAGAATATGGTGGATAGGCCAGGGAGTGAGGGCGACCGTGGACGAAACCACCGAAAGCGTGCTTGGGGAAGTCGGTTTCTCGCTGCTGGCGGGAATTTTTTACCTCGAGTCTAAAGTAAAAAAATGAAAAAAGCGAGAGCGATCCGAGTGGCTGAGTGGCTGGTGGGTGCGGCGGTGCGTCTTACGTAACGCGAGAAGCGACTGACGGGCATGGAGATAGATACAACAGCTGTCTTGCGGAGTGGTTTTGGAATCCCCCCGGAGCTGCATCGTCATTCCACAATGGAGGGTCTCTTCTTCAACGTTAACAGCGGGTATGTGTGGCTCAGGGTTACCTCTAGGATCTTGCGACAGCGTCGAACTAATGCTCTATAGCTATGTTGAGGGCATTGTTCGAGGATATCGGAACAGCCTCCTCACTGGCCAGCACTACAACAACCTGACCCAATGCGAAACAATAGATGGTCCGTTCACTCACACCTATGTCGCTACTTATCTACTATATACTTATCCAAGTACTGGCCGCAGATGTTAAACTCCAGCTCGCCCCCGCATATGGGGACTTCCTCGCTGCGCTTCCTCCCAACCCCTCTACCTCAGCCCTTGCCGGCAAGATGACGGATAAGCTGGTCGCTGAATTCCGCTATGTGCTCACCCAGGCCACAGGCTCGACGGCCAGATTCCTCGAATACCTGACTTACGGCTATATGATCGATAATATCGCTCTTCTCATTACCGGTACATTACATGAACGTGATACTCGTGAGCTTTTGGAGCGATGCCACCCCTTAGGCTGGTTTGAGACTTTGCCCGTACTGTGTGTGGCCACGAACATCGAGGAACTTTATAACTCTGTCTTGATTGAAACACCATTGGCCGGCTACTTCAAGGGCAGCCTCAGCCACCAGGATCTGGACGAATTGAACATCGAGATCGTGCGCAACACCCTCTACAAGAACTATCTCGAGGACTTCTACCAGTTCGTGAACACGCACCCAGATTTCAAGGGCACTCCTACACAAGAGGTCATGTCTGAACTTCTAGAGTTCGAGGCAGACCGCCGTGCGATCAACATCACACTGAACTCGTTCGGCACAGAGCTTTCGAAGCAGGAACGGAGAAAGCTGTACCCGGAGTTCGGTAAACTCTACCCTGAAGGCTCATTGATGCTTTCACGGGCCGACGACCTGGAGTCCGTGTCACTTGCTGTCAGCATATCGGCTGACTACAAGGCCTTCTTTGATGCCGTTGGCCTTACTCAGGGTGCAGGTTTCGGTGGTGGTTCGGATGGAAAGAGTCTCGAGGACATGTTCTACCAAAAGGAAATGGAAATGTCAAAGGTCGTCTTCACTCGGCAGTTTACCCCGGCGGTAGTGTACGCATGGATGAGGTTGAAGGAGCAGGTTAGTTTAAAACTGTTCTAGTACAAGAGGCACCAACACTAACCACGCATTGCACAGGAAATCCGAAACGTCACATGGATCGCGGAGTGCATTGCGCAGCACCAGAAAGAGCGGATTGGCAACTTCATATCTGTCTTCTAAGCGTTCCTTCTCTGCACTACCTAATATTCGATTCATGCGATTCGTTCACGTGCACAAAACTTCCTTATTACCCCGAATTATGTGATTCTATGTATCTTTCCCTCTTCCATATCCTTATCTTGTGACTAGCTTTCAGTTATCCACTTATGTGTTGAGCGCATCAAACCGCCCGGCATACATTGCCAGTTTCTGATCTCTTCTACTTGCCTAGGGCGTTGGGGAATCTCGTTTTGTGCGGTATAGTATAGATGAACTGATCATTTGCTTATACCTTGAATGTAAACTTTTATTTGCTGAATGTAGTGATTGCGTTTATGAGGTAAGTAATACAACTACCGAATTTGTTTGAATCTCCAATCGTCGCAACTTTTACATTCAATTAATTTAGACCGTGTGGTCCACTACTGAGAGTCTAAGTTAGCCATGCTTTATATGAAAGTTAGTACAAATGTATCCGTGCAGATACATGTCCAGGGCCAAAGCTCCTTATAATACACGGTTTTGTGTTATGCCAAAAACTGCAGTTGTAGAGCAAGAGAGATGCAGTGAAATGGTCACACAGTAGCCTGAACAATCGCAACAATCGCAAGGAGTGGCAAATGGAAAGGTGTGGGGACAAGGATTGAAACAGAGTCCGGTCGATTGGCCTAGAAGCCTATCTACTGGTTTCATAAATCGGTCGACACATTCAACGCAGTTACGTGATATGCGATGATGGGATTGTATAGTCATAAAAAAGATCCAATATAGCAATGGGGGCGTCAGTGTGCTGGGGGATGTCCAACAAAATCAAACATTTCAGCATATGAGTTATGTTCATCACTCCTTTTTTTGGTTTTCAGGATTCATGCTAAAGCTCCTTCGGACAGGAAGGATAAAAATAAAAATAAAAAAAACACGTCAAAAGTTGGATAGATTCGTTAGTCGTACTGGAAAAGGACACTGATACTCTCGCCATGGTGGACACGACGAATAGCCTACGACGTATTAGCAACATAACTCCGTTGAGTATTAGGGCCAACCTACCTCAGCAAAGACATGGCCAACTTCCAAAACCTCCAGCTTAGGGCACTGGCGCAGGTGCTCTGTCTGATCAACGCTGTTCGTGACTAGCACCTTGTCAAGGGCACTGGCGTTGATTCGATCAATAGCATCCCCACTTAGGATACCGTGAGTCACCAAAGCGTAAACTTGAGCGGCACCTTCCTTCTTTAAGAGCTTCGCAGCTCTAGTTATGGTGTTGGAAGTATCCGCCAGATCATCAATCAGGATAGCGGTACGGCCTTTCACATCACCAACCAACATCATAGTGGCATTTTGACGGTCCGTGATGCGTGTGGGACGCCGTTCCTATAAACTATTAGGAAACACAAAAATATGTTGAACTAGCAAGCGAAACAAACCTTGTGAATCAATGCGAACTCTATACCCATGGAATCCGCAATTGCCGTGGCACGCTTAGCACCTCCAGCGTCGGGGCTGACAATAACAGCTTGCTTGTAATTGGGGATGTTCCGCTGAATGTAACTCTTGAGCAGGGGTCTGCCATACAAGTTATCTACGGGAATATCGAAGAATCCCTGATACTGAGGATCGTGCAGGTCCATCGTGATGATGTGGTCGGCACCAGCGCAGGCAAGCAAGTCAGCTACCAATGTGCCTGCTTGAGCCACCCACTGCTTGTAGCCTGGGCGTGGTTGGAAATTGTTGATTTTTTGCACGCTATCCTCACCGAAAGCACCATTGGAAACAGCGGCCTTGCTGCTCTCCGGTTGCGATTCCAGAGTCTCACTGCGAGAGAGTCCACTAGTTGGGCGCTTCTTCACAGGACTACCATTGCTGATATCCTCTATTTGAGCCTTTGCTAGGCTCTTCTGTAGGTTATCGACACCGTTCAGAAGACTTCCACTCTCAGGCTTCCCAGGATATGGGGTTGTAGGGGTGCTCTCGAAAGTATAACCATTTGCGGGCTCTGACTTTCCAGGAACCGCTGACTTTACAAGAGGCGCGCCAGTCTTGTTGTAAGGAATATCACTCTGGCGAGAGTACGGGAAAAGAGGGAGAACAGCGGTGACCCTCTTGGCGGAGGCGGTCTTGCATGCAGAGATGGTAATGAGTAACTCCAGTAGGTGGTCGTTCACTTTCCCACCACCAGATTGAATGATGTAAACATCTTTCCCACGAACAGACTCCTTGATTTCAACTCTGGTTTCGCCCACAGAGAACTTCGAAAGTAGAACGTCGGCTGGTGGGATACCCAAGACGCCGCAGATGTTCTGAGTCAGTTGAGGGTGGGAAGTGCCCCCAATTACAACGATATTGCGGACCATGGTGGCAGGCTCTTCAGGTTGATGAAGTTTTGAAAAAGCGGTAGGATAGATAGGCAATGGAGAGGATGTCTGTGTCGAGAGTGGAGAGAAACTAGGGATATCCGATGAAGCAGGTCTGGAGGGGCGATTATTGATCGGTGAGATTAGCACAAAGTTGGAAGAAGCTTTGATCAAAGAATGGACAAGATTGTGGCAAATACGGACAGACAACTACCTCATGGCGGGGATTCAAGAACGGTGTCCGATTGATGGAGTGGAGAGAACATTGAATAAAGGACTGAGGTAGAGGGTCGTGTGAGTCCCGCGATAGAAAAAAAAATGCCTCTTCCGCCGGTGGAACCAAACGTCCTCCAAGCCTCGGATTTCTGCCGTAATAGCCCCAGGCTGCTACATGCCGCCTGCCGCATCCGGCTAGCTGCACACAAATGAAACAAAAACGACTGGGAAACGGCGATGCGCCCCGCAAAGGCCGGGAGAGAGGTAAATGACGGAAGATGTGGGAGGGGTGAGAGTAAGAAAAAAAAAAAAAAAAAAAGCTCCGACTCCGGGTTTCAGAGATACCCGTAGTTCCCAAGATAACAACAACAGCGATTTGTGAGCCACTTCCCTCGCAAACCAAGCAAAGAACAGCTGGCGCCCTACTGTTGCGTTACAAGAGGAGCAATGTCTCCATTGGGCCAATAGGTACATGGAAACTTTGAAAGATAACGCGCCGGAGAACATCAGCGGACTGGTAGGAGGCAAAATCAAAGAAAGGGAAAAAAGTAATTTTCATGGCAATTCCCCATTATTCCACAACCTTTCCCCAATATTTTGTTGCGATAGTAGGTAAAGCACAATAGAGAAGAACCCAGGTCATATAAAGGTACAGTAATACAATTTGAATCGCCTGCGAGGGATATTCTACAAAGAAAGAGTAGAGTCAGCATTCACCCTCAAGGACATACCAGACGCATCAGGACAGACCTCACAAACCATAGGAGAGAAGTCGAAGAGGAATTTGCTCACAGGTACCTAAAGCGTATAGTCTACAAGTATTTATTCACCAGTGCCGACCTCCCTGTAGAACGGTCAGTATAGAACCCCTCGAAATAAAAGGCCCCGAAAAGCAACAAATAGTA
This sequence comes from Aspergillus caelatus, assembly GCF_009193585.1. Lineage (NCBI taxonomy): Eukaryota > Fungi > Ascomycota > Eurotiomycetes > Eurotiales > Aspergillaceae > Aspergillus > Aspergillus caelatus. Next base: position 49,286 of record NW_022475295.1, read on the forward strand.
GGCGACAAGGGAGGGCTTTGGAAAGGATCACTTACAGATCAAGCTGGCTTCCTGAAGATATACTGTAGTCGGCCAGGGTGAGGAAATCTTTGAACGGACGCTCCCCTTGGCGCTTGAGGAGGATTTCATGTGGTTCACGTCCAATACGCGCAGCAACCTGTGCCTTGAAGAGCTCTGTGACATAGATTAGATGCCAAACTGCAGTCCTCGATCATAAAAGGGTAACGAACTGATTGGGTCCGATGCAAGACACGGAATTGAAGCTTTCGAGCCGAGACGATCGTTCACATGCACAATAATCATGGGTTCTGAGGTCTGAGGAACAGCAGGCTTCTTTTCTTTCTTCTCTTTCTTCTTCCTGTCCCGTCCATCTCTCTCATCACCCTCCGGACGCCTTCGGTCACGATCGTTATCCTTGTTCCTATCCTCAGGCCGGTACGTATCTCTGTCGCGTCGCGGAGATCTTGCCCGTTCTTCCCTATCTCTGTATCCTCGATTTAATCTGCGTTCATCTGTATCGTGTCTGTTGTCGCCATCGCGCCGTTTGTCCTTCCATCGAAAACCTCCTCCTCCTCCTCCTCCACTTCTTCTAGGCCTCTCTCTATCAGACCTTTCCCTGTCAATCCTTCTCCCTGGTGACCTGCTCCTTGAACGCTCGCCCATGATCAGCGATGTAGGTTAATGGGTTTAGCGATCAGCCTGACTCTCACAGCAATGGAATATGACCCGCGACACGTGATGATGTATCGCGGCCCAGCCTTCTGGTCGCAAGATGCCTACGCTAAACCGTAAATGGAGTAGTAGCATAAATGAGTGCTAAGCACTGACCTCCGTGCTTAACCCCGTGCTTATTGCGATTGAACTTATATCAGTAGCTTCCAATTTGACTCAAAGCGTCGCGGATTTCTGAATCAGTGATAAATGCCTGGTCGCCTGATACTACGACGTCCATCTCCGACGACCGTCTCATTCACCGTATCCAATGCCTCCAGACACACGAGCACGCCAGCGAAGATTCTCTTCTATCTTCAAATCCTTTTGCGCGCATTAGTCTTCGTCTGCGTGGTTTTCTTCAATATTGCAAGACTCCGCAACTCTTTCTTTAAGCAAGATGGGTCTTTAGTACGCTGGAGTATAATATGGTCGAGTCCATTAGGGTCACTTGTGTCCCGAATTGTAGATTCATACAGTTCTTGGCTTGTCGTTGTGGTGAGCGCGATTGTTATCTATGGTGTCTTTAGGAAGGGTTACACGGGTATGCTGGAGTGCCCCTATTGCAGTAAATGGTTTCAACTAACTTTTGGTGCTATACAGAGGAATCGTTGCTTGTCATACGTGGTTTGGGAATTCAAACTTCTACTTCGTCCCTGACCTATCTCTCCAAGGCCTCGACGCGATTCATTCCCACCACTCAGATCCAGGACATTGTGATTCACGAGGCTTTCAAAGGTTTTGAAGTCCGCTTTTACCTAGCAATTATTGTAGATGGGGAGCCCGAGGTTGTCGTAGTGTTCCCTGTAAGTATTCTTATCCAGATAACTGATTGGCCCCTAACCATTATATGCCCAGAAACTTTTGCCGAGCCGGGCAATACTAGAAGAGGTTTGGAGGGGCTCGCGGCACTGTCTCTATGATTCGAAATCTTAACATAAAGGAGTTTGGAAGCAATTATTTTCCCTTTGAAAAAGAGGCATTCTCATGTCTAATTGAAGTACACCTAATGGCGAACTATTCTATAAAGGTATGACATATGGCCGAATGTCCTTTCTATATCTCCATGCGACTGGGCTCTGCACCCTTTTCAGTCTTCCGCTGTTTGGCTGCAAGCCATCTCGCGTTTTGAACCTCCACCGGATCCATCTTTCTCTTCTGCATGACCGGTATATACTGTCCTCCAATTCTTGGTTCATTCGCACCATAGAAAACTTTTTGGCTCCGCTTTTGTTGTTCATCCTTAACGCCCTTGGCGTCGCCATTGACAACCCCTTGGTCCCCTTGGCTGACGGCAAGATCCAGTAATGTACCAGCCAAGATTTCATCAATCTTACGTTGTCTCCAAACGGACCAAAGACTGTCTACTACCCCTCCGAGACCATACTTGCCATCTCCTCTGCCCCCTTGGGATTTTATCTGTCTGCTATCCCCAGCGTAAACCCAATCTAACGCATCTGCACGGCTACCGCTATTCTCATCAGGGAAGACACAATTCCAAAGGACAAGGGGGGCGTCGGAAGCCATCTCATAGGTCGGCTTACGCGGGTTCTTGGTTATGTCTAACAGGTCCTGCACAATAGTCGGTGGCTCAAGCCCCTGGCCCACTAGGAACAAAATACCCACCATGTGCCGCACCTGATGCCATAGAAAAGCGGATCCTCTCAAGTTAAATACATATACTTGAGAAGGGGTTGGCGAAAGAGCCTCTGGCGACGCGAGGTTTTGCTGCGCAGCAGGGTCTTCTAGAGCTTGGAATCCCGGTTGACTGACATAGCCTAGTGGGCTGCTTCGCGGGTCAAGGAGCTCGATGTCAGAATGGTAGATGATTCTTTCGAAATTCTCGATTTGTTTGCTGGTGTCCAGTTTGCAGAAGTTACGGAAGTCATGTACTCCCTCAAAGTACTTAGCGGCTTCACGCATAGCCTCGATATCTAACCAACCCTCTCTGCATTTTGCGCGACTGTCTCCTGCCTTGTTGTTTCCACGTGGAGCGAATCCAAGAGGTCCTGGCGTTGGGGAGAAGGCGGGTTGGGTAAAGAAATACTTGTAATGGCGTTCCCGGCAAGAGAAACGAGCGTCGAAGCCTTCGGGAGGGTGTGGACACCATGCCAGGACCCGGATATCCTCTGGAAGCACTCTGTTCAGAATACTTACGTATGGTAATTCATCAGCGATATCATCCCAGTTATCTTGGGCGGCATCGGCTAAAGCAGTAGCTTCTTCTCCGGTTTGCATAGTAGTATCCGAGCTAGGGCCCGCCTGCACAACATTATCACCCTTAGGTCGCGCGCTTCGTACCATCAGACCGATAACTTGTCCAAAGGCACTGACACCCCTGTCAGTCCGGCCAGCCTTAGAGTACTGACATCCTTCCCAATTGATCAAATAAGGCTTCAATTCCCTTGGGCCCCTGGTATCTTCAAAATCATCCGCCTCTCCATTCTGCGGGAAAATCAGACGAGTCTTCCGCAAAGCCTTCCACATTTCTTCTTCAATCGTTGGGAGTGGCGTGACATTGCCATTAGCATGTTCAAGACCGTTGTACCGTTGCCCCAGATATGCGAACTTCAGAGCTATGAACCGGGTATTGTATTTGGAAGGATCAATCACTCGGGGCTGCTTCGGGGGGCGATTCGGCGCGCGGGTATGTGTGATATCGTCTTCTGGAGCAGGCTGGTACTTGCGCGCTCCCTTCTTCGAGGAAGCCTTCGCTGTTTCGGCGGGGGTATCGAGCGCTGGGTTTGAAGGTACAGATTCGTTTGCGACTTTCGATGAGGTCGCAAATTCGGCATTGCGTGATTGCAGCTGGCGCTCTAGCTCTGTAATTCTGGAAATCAAACTCTCCGGAGTCCAGGTCGAGTAGTCGGTTTGACCTTGAGGTGGAAGTGGCTCCCCGGTGCCGGACATGGTTTCAGTTGCGAGGAACTCAACCTGCGCGTGGCGATGGTTGAGAATCTGAAAGTTTCGTTTGGGCAAGAGACGTTGTACAATGCGACTCGGGTAGGAACAGAGTCTGCTTTGAGCTCTCCACATTCCCCTGGAGCTGGCGAAGATAGTTTGTTGTACCCGCTAAACTTTGGGAGCAGTTGGCGGGGGGCAGATGTTGGGAATTTTTTTAAAGTCATTTTTGTTAAGTAATTTAATATCCGTGTATGGTAATTTTACGGAGATCTGCTAGATCTACTTTAGATAAGGAAATACTAAGTGGCTTCTGGGATTACATGCATGAGCTTGGGGGTCCTTATCGTAACATTGTTTTAATAAATCGAGTATGTAATGATCTAGGAGAAATGTCTTTATTAATACCACTTCACATTGTAATGGTGGTCTACCAAATGGATATGCCATCTACTTTTTATATCTCCCCGCTCCATTTATCTTCACAGCACCCACTCTCAACTATTCGAATGCACGATAACTTCAGCCAAGCTTAGGGAAAGCTCTGCCAGCCGATCACTGTCCTATATTGATCTCATACTCCAACAAACTTTCAAATTTATTACAACGCAACACCTCGTGAATTCGACCTAATGACGAACCAAGAAAGTCGTCCGGACCAGGAGAACACAGTCACCATCCTCCTATTAGGAGATCCAGGATGCGGTAAAACGACATTCTTATCGTAAGTCTATACCGAAACGCTATTGAGACCCTCATCGGATCTTTACAAGACGTTTCTTACTGCCGAAAACTTCCTTTGCTTGCATCTTATCCTCTAGCGGAATACTGATCTATCGACCCCAGAGCATTGAAACAAGGGCGCAGTAGGCTAAATGGAAATGGATCGCATAACCAGCCCGAGCCCTTACGGGACAGTGACCAACCTTTCCTTTATGATATCCGCTTCTCAAAGAAGTCCTTTAGCCTCGAGTTATATGATACGGCATGTCCCAATCAGCACTGGTCCACATTGAAGCCGGACGTGGTTCTTCTTGCTTTTGATATATCCAACAGAGACACTTTGACCAATCTCAAAACAGTGAGTTTACATCTTTATCGATTCTTCTCTAAGTCAATCACAGTTACTGATCTTCTTAGTGGCGACACGACATTATCCGGTACTTCCAACATGGTCAGGGGGAACGGATCCCCGTCATGATGGTAGGCCTGAAAAGAGACTTGAGGGTAGAAGGCGAAGGTATCATCTACCCGCAAGAAGTAAGTACCTCGTTCCTGCAGTATCTCAACCTGGAAATGCTCCTTATGAACCATGTTGTCTTACCTTGTTTTATATGCAAAAGCTGACTCCAGCAGACATATCGAATCGCACAAGAGCTCCGGTGTGACCGTTATGCAGAATGTTCTGCTGCCACGGGGGAACTTCTGGCAGAGACATTCGAGGATCTAGCGAGGCTGGCAGGAATGACAACCACGGATCGTGGGGGACAGACTCAGGGTGGCTGTATAGTCATTTGACGGGGGGGCGGATATATGTCGACTGTTGTGATACCCTTTTTACGATGAGAAATATCTATTATGTAGTTGATCTAACAAAGCAGGATGTTGATTTGCACCTGCATAGCTGGACGTTCAGTAGTTAGGCTCGAACAGGTTAATAGAATCTTGATTGATTGATTGATTGATGTTGATTTACTTTATTCGGCAGACATGGAGAAGTATAAGGGGATTTATATGCTATACCATGTTTATCCATGATTGCTAATACGAGACTACGTGCTGATCTACGTTCATTGCCCTATCCGGGGTTACTCGGAATACTGCTGATACACGATAGAACATGCATATGGTAGCTAGTATCACGTTTCATTTACGACTAAATCAACATGCAGGAAGAAACCAAGGTAACGACTAAGTCCACCTTGTGGAAATTGACAGCACAGGGCTTTCCCCCAGAAGCTCACCGAGATAATAGAACAACTGGATATCTTTCCCTCGTAAGCGCCAGTCAATTTTTGACAATGCTATTCCTCCCCGATGCACCGTGGACAAGACGAGAAAACGGACTGTAAGAAACGAGACGTCGCTGTAGCATACCAAGGGAAGTAGAAAAAGACGGTTTCAAGTTGTAGGGTTCCCGATCAGAAACTTCAATCACTTTTTCTCCTTTTTTTTCTTCTTGCTTTTGAAATAGGGGTTTTCAAACAGAGACTAGGATAGACATGCCAAGAGAAGTTTTCTTTGCAGGAGATGCTGTCGGTTACTCGTCAGACCATGGGTGAAGAGAAAATTTAAAACGTCAATCCTCCTCAGCGCCAACTTTTCGCAAAAAGAAAAACTCATGCCCCTCGTAACGGCTGTCCATTGTCGCTATTTATTTTATTTACCACTTGCCCTCAGCAGGCTGGGTCTCAGCCCAGCTCTCACCACCAGCGGCAGGAGCGGAGCTGGCGGCCCAGTCAGCACCATCAGCCTCCCAGCTGGTAGGACCAGCAGCGCTAGCAGCAGCGAAAGCAGTGCCAGGAACACCAGCACCAGCACCCTGGGTGTCCCAGTTCTCACCAGCGAAGCCAGACTCAATGGCAGCGGCACCGACCTCCTCGGTAGTAGCGACCTTGGTCTCCTCGGCGATCTCCTTGTTCTCCTCGGCCTCAGGGTCGCGGTAGAAGTAGAGGTCAGGAACGATGTCCCACTCGGTCTCGCGGGTAGCGAGGGTACCGCGGAGACGAAGGACCTCACGGGCGAGCATCCACCAAACCAGACCGATGGAGTGACGACCCTTGTTGTTGGTGGGGATAGCAACGTCAACGAAGTCGGTGGGGGAGTCAGTGTCGCAAAGAGCAATGACGGGGATGTTGACGTAGCTGGCCTCCTTGATGGCCTGAGAATCGGTACGAGGGTCGGTAACGATGATGAGACGGGGCTCCTTGAAAGAGCGGGTGATGTAGTTGGTGAAGTTACCGGGGGTGAAACGGCCGGCAATGGCGGTGGCACCGGTGTGAGAAGCGAACTTCAGAACAGCACGCTGGCCATAAGGACGAGCGGAGATCACACAGACATCGGCGGGGTTGTCGATGGCCGCAATGATACGGGCAGCCAGGAGGATCTTCTCCCTGTAATTTGCGCACACGTTAGTCTTTTCACGCAGCCAAATCCGCAGCATTTCCGCCGAGTCGCATACCAGGTCTTGCCGATGTTGACGACATTGACACCGTCAGGGCGAGTCTTCCAGAGGTAAGGCTCCATGTGCACCTGGAGGTTCTTGGAACCCAGGTGGCACTGAGCAGCGAGCAGCTGCTCAATGTCCTGCTGGGTGGGGTTGAAGATCGGGGGAAGCTGAGAGGGGGCCATGGTGGGCGATTGATATTGCAATGAACAGCGAATTGAATATATCAATCGACTGGCGCTTGTCGCAGTGGTGATGACGGGGAAAAGACTGACGCGAAGGTGAACTTTAGCCCTCCGCGTTTGGATGATTTTCGTTTGTGAATTTTAGGGCTAGGGTACGCACCTTCGGAGCCTCAGGCCGCCACTCCGTTGTCAAGTCACGTGTATGGGCCTTACTGAATTTGGGTTAGCTCAGTTCTCGGCCTTCGAGATTTCGGAGTCTTCTCAGTCTTAGGACGTAAAGGTTGCCAGAGCTAGAGCTGTTGATTGTCTTGTGAAGATTGAATTTACCAAGCAGTTTCTACGGATATGCCTCCCCGCTTTATTTTCCAGCCTTCCCTCAAGGCTTTTACTGGTACGCCGCAATCCCGACTATTGTGTTGCGTGTTATTAACCGGCTGTGCTAGGGTCTTCGCATGTTCAAAGCCCGCTTGCTGCGCTGTCATTGAACCCTTCCAAGACATCTATCAGAGCGGGATCCGCCGAGACTAGGGAACGCCGACGACATGATCCGTTTTTGATGGCACAGTCACGTCAGCGCAAAGCCGCCAATCTGTCTCGTCAACAAGCTCTTGCCGAAGAACGCGAAAGCTCCCTGGGCGATCCTGTGGAAAGTGCACCGACCCCATTCGTCCAAGAGCTCAAAACGGTCAGATCTGGGCCACAAGCCCCTTCAAGCACAGATGCCAGCCTCAACTACTTCGTCACTCCCGAGGGACTCCAGGAGGCCTTGGAATACTCGAAAAACTTGACATCCCCCCTCGAAAACCCCGACAGGGACACTGCAGACCCTCAGCTTGAGAAGGAGGCATCCGAGAGACATCTTCAGGAACATCACAACGCTCAAGAGGCAATCAGCCGTATCGTGAAGATCAGTAACGGAAACACGCAAGATCAGATGCGCCTACATATCCAGAAATGCATTGAAACATTTGGACGGCACAATACGGACAAGACCTTGCCGCCAAAGCCTGCAGCTGTATCGCATCAGTCTGCTACTGAACACCCCGAGAAAACTCCTCGAGTTGGTCAGGATACCGGTTCGCCGGAAGTCCAGGTTGCTATCCTTACTGCAAAGATTTTGAACTTGTCTAGACACTTGCAGACAACCAACAAAGATAAGCATAACAAGAGAAACTTGAGACTGCTCGTGCATAAGCGACAGAAGTTGCTTCAGTACCTGCGTAGGAAGGAGCGGGGTGGTCCAAGATGGCAACACTTGATCGAAACCTTGGGCCTGTCGGATGCTGCTTGGAAGGGTGAGATTAGCATGTAAGGGCTCACTAGCGTTTGTATTGTTATGTTTTCATTTTTTTTTTTCTCATTATATCATTAAGTCAATATTGGCGTGTAACTATATGGCATCCATACCTTCCCTGTGTGCTACAAGAGCTCGCTTGTTTGCCTGGTCTTTTTTGATGTCTCTTATCTACAGACTTACCGTGTACAAGTATTACAATTCTATCTTCCAGGAAACTATTAAAATCATATGTGTTATCATGCGCAAACAATCTTCCATCCCACTTGTCGGCCTTGTACTTGCATATGTAAAACCAATTTATGGAAAAGCATGCTGCATCTCGCTTCAGCAATCTATGCCAGCACATTTTGTACTCTACTAGAATCACTATATGATAAAATATTCTGACCTAAATAAAATTAAATTTTAGTCGACTTTTTCCAAGGTGCCAAAAAGACAAAAAGAAAGAAGAAAACGGCTGAAGTCATTCAGAATAAATATTAGGAACCGATTTCATTGGGTGGACAGCTGACCGCCTCATGATTTTGCCAGGACGTGGCCCCGAATTTTGAAATTCATTTGCGAATGTTCTCTGGTATCCCAGTAAGACCGCGTCATTTATGCCTCGGACTTGTTGAACCAGGTAAGTGAATGTCAATATTCTGGCTTGGAGGGGCGCGTCATAGAAACACAACAGAGGAGTGTAAACAGAAGCCCCTTTCTCTCCACACCTCTCTCTTTCCCACATTTCCCTTCTTACTATCCGTCCATCCAACTAATTCTCTATCACACACACTGAAGGCCATACTGTATCAAGCTTTTTGAGCATTTTATTTCTTCATCTACGAACCTCTATTGGTTGTGAAGAGGGAGCTACTTTTATTAGCTAGATCACTTAGTGAACCTTCTTCCTGTTGCTCTGAGCTTCGACTAAGCCACGAGTCGCCCTCAGTCGGCAATCCGTCAAAATGCGAACTCGATCGCAGCAAGCATCGCCTGGCGGCTTTCTATCCCTCGATGACAGTGCTCCACGTCGGACAAGGTCTACAAGGAACACCTCGCAACCCAACGCGCAATCTTCATCCTCCACGCAAACCACAACTCGACCCAAAAGCCAAGGCACAACCAAAAAGACTACCACTAGCAGAGTCACAAAAACACAGACGCGAAAGGCCCCTCAGCGAGCGACAAGAAAGTCAACTCGCAAGACGGAGAATCAAACAACAGACGGTAGCCAACATGAATCCCGTAACAATGGAGAACGCGCCCAGAGCGCGTCCCTAGACGACAAAGAAAACCTCACAAATGAGTCCCAGGACCCAGATTCTGTTACACTGGCAGATAGTACAGCTCTTTCAGAGCTGAAAAGCTCTTCACTTCCGCGTAAGTATCCTATGGACCCAAATCACCCCCGTGATCCAAACACCCCCAAACATACCCCGCTCGGTCAGCGCTTCCTTCAGTGCACCGCCAAACACTGTCGATCCCAAGTGGTACCAATATCAAATCGACAATACCAGCATCTCTGAGCCATCTTTGGTGGGGCCAACCACAGCAGAGTGGAGAGAGTCAGATGCATTATCCCTTGCAGAGTTTACTACAGATGACTTGAGTGAGGCGCCGGAGACTGACTTCACCACCACTTTTGCTGCTGACTCCGAACAAAGAATGGTCGCAGAGTAGGAGCAGGTGGAGCCGTTAGTGGAACAGCTCAGAAGGTTGGCTATTGCCGGATTTGTCCCTTGCTCTTCTGCGGCCGTTCTTTTAACGGTGTCACCGGTTTTCCCATTGTGGCTACTCGAAACACAGTTGCCCACCGGAGAGATCCCCAGCTCCGGTAATTCCTTCCAGACCGCCACCAACTCCCAGGCAACTGTTGTTCCCGGTGCCTCTGTTGATACCCCTACGTTGGCGTCGATCTTTTCCGAGGTTGTGCCAGTATGTCCGTCAATGGATATACTTAGGCCTCCGGAGCGGGTACAGCAGAGACCTCGCACGCTGTTTGATTCTATCCCAATTACGCCGTCTTCTATCTACGACGAATTTTACAGCGTGGGAGGTCCGTTGGTATCGGTAGCGTTGGCGGAGGAGCCCGAATTGATCTTGGGTCTCTTGCCTACATGGCTCCAGGCAATACTCTCCCCGGTTTCTGAGGAGCTCGAACCAACTCGGAATCTGCGGTCGATTTGCGGACCATGCTTTTCAAGTGGTGGGGTCCAAGAGGATGCCACTGAGGAATCGGAGGCCCTCTTGGTATCCCCCTCACCTCCGTGGTCGTACCAGGAAAGCGTTGACCGGTCCAATGAGGAACCCAGGCTGACCGACACAGTTAATAGGAAAAGGGCCCACGAAGACAACAGCGAAGAAGATCGGGCAGCCCCCATGACACCTGCGGCAAACAAGCGCCGGAATTTGGGGCCGCCAGGAAGTACCCCCTTTGCCAATCGGCGTACCCCCCTTTCGCGCCGGATTCAGACCAGGGCGGCCCCTTTCTCTGCAAGACTTGCTCGTCGAGAAGCCGAAAAACATGGCCGGATTGAATCGACACTCTTCCGCCTTCCCGACTATCTCCGTCAGCTAGAGGCCGACCGCCAGAAGGCAGAAAGAGCCCCTTCGAGTCCGAGTCCACAGCTTCCACAAACGACATTTGACTTCACGATGGAAACGAACTTGCCAACCAATCAAAGCTCAGCAGACAAATCTTCTGCACCTCAAGAACCATCGACACCGGGGAGAAACACGCCAGAAACTCCTCAGCGTGGATGGAATCTACGTGGACTGCTCAGCTCTGTACCCCGTTCCTTCTCGCGGTTACTACCGTTTGCTCGGCCTTCTGAGAGCTTGGAAGATCAGTGTAAGTTCTCGTGATCCCCTTCCCCGTTACTCGCTAACCTATTGTAGCGACGATCGAACCATCATCAGAACGTATTACTCGCACAAGATCTCTTAACCCTGAATCAGCTGGTCCTCAGACCGAAGGACGATCTCGGTGGCGTTTGAGTGAAAGGCCCTCGCAGCCTCCAAAGAAACGTGCCCGTAACTTGTCTTACTCACTTTTCCCGGCTCCTATCGACAGATCTCTTTACCTTGGTGACATTCCTAAGTCTTCCACAGCGCCCCCAGAGGCGGCTGCCCCGGATTCGCACCGCACTGAACAGGCGCAGGCGCAGAAACCTGAGTCTCAGCAGACTACAGCATCAGATGAACAAGCTAAACCACGTGAGACCTCTCAAGAGATTAGTGATGCGGAACAAAGGAAGCGCAAGCGGTCTCCATCGCCTGATGTGATTCCCAACCCAGCCGGATCTAGCTATGGATTGGACTTGGATTATTTCTGTTATAGCTCTGAAAGTGAAGATGAGGCAGCAGAAACTCCATCTAAACAGAGCGAACGCAAGAAGGCCGATGGTCTAGCGAAGTCTGTGGCCCGCAGTGCCCTCCGTGCCGAGCGACAGTCATCCAAAAAGGTGCGTTTTGATGCAAGCCCAGAAGACACTCCTTCTAAGCTTCGCTCGCGTGCTCGTGCTACTGATCCCTATCGCGGAACACACTTCGTTGGAATGGGTAGTGATTCACCAACACCACCTGCTCGCACTGAGCAGCCTTCTCAGCGGCATCCGGGATTCGTCCCCAATACCCAAGGTACTTTCCAGCTCGACTATGACACAGTCTCAGATGACTCTGAGACTACTGCCCTGTCCTCGTCAACAAATGTTATCGCCCCTAGCCCCTCCCAAGCCGCACGGGAGGAAGATGGGCGTGCTTCTACACAACCTGAAGGCCATGATGCTCAATCTCCTGCATCTCGCCATACCTCTCGGGCTCAGCCATCAACCCCGGGTAAAGTGGACGAGGAAGCCCTTGCGAGAGTGCGGTCCCAAGCAGAGAAATACAAGCCGAAGACTCCTAGTGGTCTCCGTACTGCAAGCCGATATGCTAGTCCATTGACTGCCACGCCCGATACTGTTGCCTCCAAGCAGACAACTAAGAAATCCGATTTAACTCCACAGCCTGGTAAGGCTGACGAACCAGAAAGCTTCGGTGATGATGAATTCGCCCGTGATGCGGAATGGCTTTATCAGAATTGTCCCTCTGGAGACCTCAGCCAACTCAAGTGGCCCGCCAGGCAAAGCTATGAGGAGAGCCTTGGTGTCAGTTCTACCTCCATGCAACTCCTTGCTACGATTTGGGACGACGGCGAGATCGAACCAGCGTACCTTGCTTTTCGCCAGAGTTTCGAAGAATTCAAAAAGACTTTGAAATGAAGTTGTGACTATCATTGATTGGAACGATATCTGCTCTCCTTCCCCCTTTTACGTTGTTTATGTTTAAGTGGTTTTTCTTCAACCTTTTTACTTGTCTGATTCTCCACATTCCTCGTTCGAGGTATATAGATGGGCCCAAAGGGCTATTCGGAGAATTTATTGATAACTTTGATAGCTGGAGTTTGGGTATACATATTTTTTGTATCAACATCGCTAGCTGCTGCCTCTTTCAACCTGTTGGATGGAATATAGGCCCTTTAGTTGATGACTTTCTGTCTTTGGGATCACTGTTGGTGGTATTGGTTTCTATGGCTTACTGGAGTTTTATTGAATTATCTGTATCTGGAGCTATACATGAGCATCGTGTTATTTGCGTTGAGTCTCGCATTCAGGCGTCTTCTCTTTTTCGTGGCAAATAAGTATTGATTATACTTACAATACACCTGCATATTCTTTTTAGAAACCTCTCAGTTATCCAGTCTGCTTCTTCTGCTCCTGCTTTTTAGGCAGCTACATCCCTAGCCAAGATCATTGCGCTTGAATGCATCCACAGATCGCCACTTGTCTTCATGTCTCGGGTAATCTTATAACGAGAATACCTCCAAATATCTCACAGTGGACACTTACACTCAAGCTGAGCCTTTGCTGCCTCTCGAGGCATATTCCTCTACCGCCATCATGCAACAGGTACGCCTGTGTCTCACAATAGTGAGACCAGATCGACCCTCAAACTCAGGCTCATAGAGAGCAGCCCTCCCAGAGATTGACATAAAACCACTCTCCCCCCAAAGCGACACCCTACCTTCCCTCATCTCACCCAGCCTCGGAGGCATTCCCTATATTCCCTCTTCGGACGAACAACCTCCAATCAATAAAAAGGATGTGTTACTACCAACCCAACCAACCGCACTGCACCTGCGACTTCCTTCAACTAATCCAACCATGCATCAAAGCCCAATACTACCCTTCGCCAAACAACAACCCACAGCCCGTGATCGTCGCCTGCTGTAACCGATTCATTCTGACTGATATTGCCCCGCGGTACTGCCAACTGTGCAGTAGCCGCCTGCCACGACTTGGGCAGATGAGTCAGGCAGAAAATCGAGACATGTCTCATTTGGAGATAGGAAATGGGCTCCCGGGCGTGTGCAACACAACTGTCGTTGTTTTACCGCCGCTTTCTTCGTTTGCAAATGCTTCCTCTTCTTTGCGCATGCCTGGCCCTATCGAGGGGTTCCAGCGGTCAGATCCCATCATGTCTGGTGAGAATTCGGCTGTGCGTGATCGTATACCAGCATCTGGTCTTCCGTCATTGTTGCCAGCGCCGCCGAGGAGTTTGCTTGATGTGGAGCCGTCGCAGGTGGTTAGGATGCAGGAGGTGGGTGCTAAACGGCATTTGAACGAGTGATAAGACAGGATAAGTGAATGGGGTGAGGTTTGAAGTAGGTTGCAGATCAGGGCTACCGAGGACATGTGGACAGTTGAGTTGAGCTTCGAGGATAGTCTTAATCGAGCAATGGGGATGGTAGAATGATATATGATGTGAGAGTCTAGAGGCGATGGACATTAGACTGAGGCCATGATGGAAAGAATTCTCTCTATATGTTCAAGAATGCAAGTTTACTATACATGTAGGTAGAACTTTTCATCCGATCACAGCGCCATGAGTTATAGAGTCAGGTGTCATACATATTTAAAGCAAACAAAGAGGTATCTCCGTAACTTTTCTTAATCAAACCCTTCAAATTCTTCTTCATCCTTTCCAGAATTTGCTTCCTCGGTCTTTCCTGCGCGTCTAAGTCGTCTCTCTTCTTCGTTCTTGGCTCTGATATTTTCCACCATTTGCTCCGTCTCCCGCACCTTCTGCCGTTCTTCTTCGGTCATCTTCTCCCACTTATTCTTCTCCTGTCGACGCTGCTTCTGCTCTCGTCGCTTTTGCTTTTTGTTTCTATCCTCAAGCTTATTGCTCCATGCGGTGGTCTCGTTGGCCTTTCTCTTATTAGAGGATTCCTGTGTGCCGCCGGCTTCTTTGCTCTCATGGAGCAATTCTATGCGGCGTTTCTCCCGTTGTTTGTCTTTGTATTTATAGTCGTCCCAATCGAGATTGACACCGAGGGTCCGGTCACCAGTAAAGTTCCTCAACTCGGGCATTTTGGGTAACTTCAACAGACCCCATGCCTTCCCTAAACTCTCCCAGTCAAGATCGGCGACACGGAAAATGCTGCTTGCCTGATGTTTGCTGTAACTCCTCAACCAACTGACAAAAGCCTTTTGGCCACGATCGTGGAGTGCACGGTCTGCCAGCACAGCCTTGCGGGCCGCATTCGTAGCTGCAGTGGCTTCAGAATCCGAGAAGGGGATGGGATGCGGGAAAGGAGCCACTGGGGTCTTGCGGACTTCGAGGAAAGATACATAGTCTTCCTCTCGCCCTGGATGCAACAAGACTACACTCAGACCCCTTCGGCCGGCTCTGCCAGCACGGCCGCATCTATGAATGAACGTTTTAGGATCCGATGGAGGATCTATCTGAACAACGAGGTCAACAGATGGAATATCCAGACCACGAGAAGCAACATCCGTTGTTAGTAGAATTGCTGGGCTGTATGAATTCACGAATCGGTTAAAGTTTTTTTCACGGACGTTCGCCTGGTGCTTTCCATGTAGTGGAATCAACTGGAAATCGTCACCAAGTATCAACGGTAAGATTGCAGAGAGATAATCAACTCCTGAGCAAGTTGAGGCGAAAAATATAGTCTTCTGAGGAGTTGGATCAACGGAATGGAGAATATGCTTCAAGGCGGGAAATTTGTGAATCGTAGGTGTCGTAAGGTATGTCATTTGTAAGCTTGCAGGTGTTCGCTTGTCCTGGGCACCTGAAGCTCCTTTGACCTTGACCATGACCTTGACGGGATTGCGCAGACCAACCCGCACAATCTGATCAACGGCTTCGCTGATACTTGCGCTGAACAATCCCGTTCGCCTTTGTTTGGGTAACCGACGGATAATATTCTGCAGAGTTTCCTTGAATCCAAGATCCAGAAGTCTGTCTGCCTCGTCCAAGACGAGCATCTCGAACGAAGATTGAGGACAGTGGACATGAGGTGAAGAGAGTAGCTCCAACAAACGACCAGGTGTAGAGACGAGCAGGTTTGGCGATTGCTTTAAGAATTTGCTTAAGTCTTCTGCTGGTGTAGTAGAGCCTCCGAGAAGGAGCTGTGGAACAACCTTGAGGGTGGAGGATGGGAATTTTTGCCGGGGCACGTCATCGTCTTCTGAAGGGTTAATGACGGAGGCAGATGGAGGGTGGAATGCGAGCAATGAGAGTAGCACATGGTAGATCTGTGATGCAAGCTCCCTGCACTTGTAGTCAGTGTACTTGTACTTTTCTTTTCTAAGCAAAGACTATAGCTACCTCGTCGGGGAAATAATGATCGCGCCAACGTGATGTTTTTTGATTGGTTCTTCAAGACGTAGAAGTTTCTCCACGATGGGAATTAAGAATGATAAGGTCTTTCCACTTCCAGTAACGGCCTCGACTACAACATCTTTATGGGCCATGAAGAGAGGAATAGCGGATGCTTGCACGGGCGTCATCCGTGTGAAGCCCATAGACGAAACGGCTTCCAGCACCCATTCCGACAGGGAAGGTGAGACACCATCCCAGGCTCTAGAAGATGTACCAGCTGGCGGTTTTGGGGCCATCTTGGCAGCCTGGCGAAGAAGTTGACTCCCTTACGAGCCTACCCTCAACAAATTATTCGAATGATGGAACTTCCGTCGCCCATCCATACATACTAAAAAAAATCTAGAAAAAAGGCCTTATCAGTTACTGATTAGATATCGCGGGCGGTCAGTGTTTTTGCCATCTTGCACGTGACACTATACGGATTTGGCGGAAGGTTCGGCGAATTATTTCTGTCGACACGACAATAAGCCAGAAAAATTCAGTAATAGGCTGGCGGCAGCAGGCTGATACCCTTCGGATACTCCGTCATACTTGTCCTTTTGTGGTTCCTTGGTTGTGTCGATCTTTGGCTGAGCCCATAACGTTATGTGTGGCAGTGTCATTCTTTTGCGCATCACTCAACATCAATAATTCAGCTTTCACTTTTGTGTATATAATCGCCCACCATTGCGTCGTTAGAAGCAGACTGTTTCTTCCTCCCCAGCATTTTTGCCTGCAATCATCCCTTCCAAACTCAGCGACCATTCTCTGGGTTAATTCAATCTCCGATTCTTCCGCCGTTTACCCTACGAGCGGACAATATGTCTTCCCATGATGCGATCCCGGAGACTCCTCGAGTCACTTCGCCTTCGCCTGCTCCTTCAGAAAGCAGGTCGCGATCCAGGGACGGATACTCTGCCCCCACAACTCGCTCTGCAGCGCGACGACGGCGACTAGTAGATGTATCGGAGGAAAGCAATAATGAGCGGGAGTCAGGATCAAGGCGCTCGCGAACTCGTTCTGGAAGTCCGACTGGTCCCTCAGGATCAACTAGACAAAGGAAGCGGAAATCAAACCCGATGCAGCCTGCAAAAAACCCTGAACCACAGACAAACGGCGGAGCGAAAACCAACGGATTCTTATCGCCGCTTACGAAGGCTGACGGCATCGCGCATAGTATCTCCCGATCCCCCTCCCCTATGGGGCTTATTCCTCTTCATACACGCTATCGCAACTTCATCCATCGGCATGAAATACCGCGCAAGGTCCTCCACGTGTCAATCGGCTTCTTCACTCTTCATTTGTACAGCCGTGGTATTCAAACAACCCAAATCACTCCCTGGCTGTTCGGGGCCCTAGTACCAATAGCCGCAGTGGACTTGGTTCGTCACCGCTCAGAGACAATCAATAAGCTTTACATTCGCTGCGTCGGAGCGCTCATGCGGGAAACCGAAGTGAAAGGGTACAATGGTGTGATCTGGTATTTGCTCGGCGCATACGCGGTCTTGCGGTTTTTCCCCAAGGATGTAGGAGTCATGGGCGTGCTGCTCCTAAGTTGGTGCGACACCGCAGCTTCTACCTTCGGTCGTCTCTATGGTCGACACACGTTCCAGCTGCGCAAAGGGAAGAGCTTTGCTGGAACTTTGAGCGCGTGGCTCGTTGGAGTAATTACTGCCGCTGCCTTCTGGGGCCTCTTCGTACCCAACGTCGGTCCTTTCCCTACCGACCCAGAGGACGCATTCATGTTCACCGGCCGTCTCAACCTCATCCCAGACACAGTCAAGAATCTTATCGGCTGGACAACGGACACTGTTATCTCGGGCCCCCTGGCGCTCGGCGTTATGAGCGTTGTCTCCGGCCTGGTAGCAGCTGGCAGTGAGTTCGTGGACCTTTTCGGCTGGGATGATAATTTCACCATTCCCATCTTGAGTGGAATAGGTTTATGGGGCTTTTTGAAGGTTTTTGGTTGAATTTTTGAAGAATACCATCTCCGGCGTTTGTCTTTCTTTTCTACATTTCATACCTTATCTTGTATCAACTAGGGATCTAGAATCGGATGGACAGCGAAAAGGTGATACCTTTTTTGTTTCACACTGCGAATCCTTCTTTTGCACGAGTCCATTTGTCTATACTCATATTTCTTGTTTGCTTTACTTCTTCTTTTACCTGTCTTCTTTCCACTCTTCTTATTATACCACTGGAAGCTAGCGCCAACACCTCTTATTCTACCAAACACCGACGAAGATCCTCCGCTTTGCTTTATAAATAGAAGAGAACTACCTGTGCTTAGAGAATTCGATGGCCCCGTGGGTTTCTAGTCGGACTGCGGGTCTGGGTGTCAAGTTCCGATTCGAGGATCATTTCTATTGCTAATCTCGATATGATTATGTATCCATGTATGTACTTAATCTAGCTAGATATCACAAGGATGATGTAGTGCTTAATATTGAATACGTGAAAGAAGAGAATGGTGCTTTGACAAGCCAGAAGCCCTAGTTCCACCAACGCCTAAGTATTAGATACCTATCCCTTGTTTAGAACGCTCAAGAACGGAAGGACAAGGGAATAAAACGCCATGAGTCCAAAGCACGCAAACAATCTAGAAATGTCGATTCAACTAAGGTCCAGTATGCTCACGCGCGGGAATCGTTTCTTGCCTCTGCGACTCTTTGAACTCTCATTCGTGGTATTGTTGTCGACTTCAGATTTTGATTCATCCGAGGCCATCCCAGCCTCTGGAGTAGGCTCTAGTGTCCAGTACCCATCGCACACTACGACAGATTCTGCATGGGACCTGGGTTTGTTGGCATCGTTCTTCGTATCCCTTAGATCGTCTGTCTTTGTTTCCACCTCTGTGGGCTCTGAAGTGTCCTTCTTGCATGGCTTTGGTGGTGTGGCAAGAGTCCCCACGCTAGTTTTCCTTTGCGTTGTACGCTTTCCAAAAGCCACTTTCTGTAAATAATCCTGGACACTAGGTGGACTAACTTCTTCCAAATCTATTGGAATATTAACCGGTCGAAGTTTGGAGATAGTCCAATCATAATGTGGGTTTCTAGCCCCTGGCTTGTTCAGATGACGCTTAGCAGCTGGGATGGCAATATTCGGTGAATATGATCGTTCTTTGGCAGATCCATGTGGTTTACTATCGTCCAAAAGCAGCGAGGACATGGCTTGCTCCAGTTTCTGGGCCCCTTGAGGGCCATGAGATCTGGATATACTTTGACCGGGCTGTGACCTGTTGCGGTACTTCGCATGTATAGAGGGAGCATAATCCGTACTGTCTGTTATGCTCAGGTCATTATAGCTAACATTGGAATAGCTCATGCGGATTCTTCCCGGAGACAAAGAAGATAGCGAGAAGTCCAAAGACTCCGCACCTGAAACTTCCAAAGCCTCTACCTCAGAATCGCCCGAGAGGGCAGCCCCACGTCTACCTCTGAGAGGAGGCCGAGTATTCACTGGGTGTCGTTTGGTGCCTACATTAGGCGATATATTGCATAAAGACAACATCTCAGTTAAATAATCAAAATCTTGGCTTCGATCGAAAGCGGCCGTTTGCTGTTGGTAGTACAGGCCATGGCTAGACAATTCTCTGGAAGCACTCGGGGAACCTTGCACATTCGATGCATTGTGCTTCTTCGGTGTTGACGTCGATGATATTGCTGCTTCGAAGAGCTGTGCCTGTTTGTGTTGTGTGATCTCAGACCTTTCTTTGGTGAGAGTGCCATATTTCAGGATACTCCCTCTCTTCATGCCTGGATCTATAGGCCCCTTCTTCTTTGGTCCTGTTTTCCTATTGCTTGACTTTTTAGGCGCAGAGGCCTTCTCAGACTCTTCCTGCTTCCAAGCTTGCACAACTTCTGGAATTCCTATTGTAGCCAACGTTTCAAACACCCAAATTTTCTCTGAGGAATAAGGATCAAATCGCTTCGTGACACGTTTCTTAGCCGGCGACTGCGGAGCAGGCTCAACATTAACTTCTGCGTCCTCCTCCTCATCGCCCGAAACAGCCGTTTCTTGCGGAGGAAGTGGAGGGTTAGGTTCTTCAGCGAGCAGATCTAAGCCAACAATATCAATAGGGACAAAATCAAGCTGCAGCTCTGTTAACCCATCTGTGCTGAAACTCGTCCTGCTCTTATAAACTTTCTTGAGCATTGGCACATCGCTTTCAGATAACCTGAAAGGAAATGCTGTCAAGTCCTTCTGAAGACGAAGTCGGTAAGAAACGAGAGGTTCGGCAAGTAACCTTATCATTTTCCTTGCCCCGGAGCGATAGTTCCACTCGAAAGTATCCGCAGCAAATCTTCTTAATTCCAGAGCATCAATTTCCCGATCCCAGGCATTCTCTAAGCGGCGTTGTAAAACTTCGAGATCCTTTGAAGTTGATACTATAGGTTTGGCATAATATGACAGTACCGTCCTGTCTGGGAAGCTTTCCGGAATTCGAACAGCTTTGTGTTTGGTCTGAAAATAACCACTTTCATTCGCATCAAGCTCATACTGAAGCCTTTCTCTCCAATCGTTCAGCTTCATATTGAGCTCAGTTTCTTCCGAGTCGAGCACTTCCAAAAGGTCCTCGCCAAAGCCCGCCCTTGCAATTTCTGCAGCGAGCTTGCTACCACACTTCGGGACTCCAGAGGGCAGGTAATCTCCTCCGCTTAACATAGCAAATAAGATCATGCCAGCACGATCAAGCCTTGAGCATGAGGATGAGTTAATGTTTCCCACTTCATAACAGGTAACGTGCGTTGCAGCAGACGTGCCACTTCCACTTTCCTTGGAGAAATTCATAATGGTCAACGTTGATCCAAACATGAGAGCATCGACATCATTACTCATCACCGCATCGACGATGCCTGCCCTCTGGAGTCTGGCGCACTCTGCTTCTGCCTCCCCCGGCGCATCATGACGAGGAAACCTGAACAGATCGACCATGATCTTGGAAAGCCCAATGATGGGTGCACTTCCGTAACTACTCCCAGTGGCCTTTCCTCTTTTAAAGGGCGGCTTGTGTTTCCCATCGTAGACAAAAAGGGGGTGAACAGGTAGGGCTAAAAATTTTAGCAACCTGTAGAATAAAGTCCGTAGCTCCGGATTTTTGCCGCCGCGACCTGCCTGCACCTGGAATAGCCATATTGAAATGTCTACTGCAACACGAATAGGCCTTGATGTTCGCTTTAAGTGGGTTATTGCCAGTTTTGACAGAGATATGCGCTCTCCAGGCCCAATTGCATTGATGAGTCTAGTTTGTGTCAGCTAATGCTCAAGTTTTAGACTTGCAAGGAAAGCTGTTAGGAAAAGATATATATTCTGGATGGCTTCTCTGCCTGGCTTGACTGAAGTCATTAAGTTCACTTACCCAGGAATCCCCATTAAGACAGAGATCAAAAATTACCAAGTAAAAACACCCCAAACACCCAATATGCAATATTCTCGACGGTATATACGTGGAGGATTTTGTATACTGTAACTATGAGAGTTGTTTGTTGACGTCGGGGAGCACGCGACGGTCCGATGTAGATCCGTCCTCATTAAAGCCGCGGTGGCCGTTGCACTTTCCGTATCTTTACTCTTGACAGTTTGGGTTTCCTGCGGAGTAAGATTAGGACGATCACTTGATTTACTTCTGAGAGTTCAATAATGAATTGAAATCTTCGAACCTGGAAAATTAAAGCATGATTCGCGCCTACCGACCGATTCTCCACCCCCGATTCTCCTCCCCCCGCAATCTGAAGTGAACGCAAACACCACAGTATAGACTACGAAGAAATGACGAGCGGTTCTACGGCTTACAATCTTGATGAAAGGCGCACAAGTGCCTCTATGAGCTTGCGACACAGCCAGTCAGGCAGACCTTCTACGCCTCAACATCACCTGCGCTCTAATAATTCCTCCTTCGCAAGCACTTCATCGGCAAGCTCTTCTTTGCGCGGAGAAGAGGATGCTATAGTGTTTGAATTTGGGTCCAGATGGCTTCGGGCTGGATTTGAGGGCGACAGCACACCTACGTGTGTGGTCGGGTGTGGACCGGAAGACTCAAGGAGGGCCGGCGATTACAGAGGATGGCTGAAAGGTAGCCTGAACGCGGGTACATCAAGCTCACAACCAGTAAAGGCGGAAGAGTGGACGGGCGCATATGAATTATGGAAGATGGATGTGCGTGATGTCGACTTGGGACTTGTTGAGGACAAAATTGAGAGGATGTTCCGAGAGACATACAATAAATACTTGTTGACGGATGCGGGAACAGCGAGATTGGTACTCGTTCTCCCGTCTATAATGCCACACCCACTACTATCTTCCGTCTTGTCGACGCTATTCAGTCGGTGGCGCTTTCCTAGTATCACACTCCTTCCGAGCCCCACAATGGCGGTGGCTGCAGCTGGATTGCGTTCGGCGTTGGTGGTAGACCTTGGATGGGCGGAAACAACGGTAACTGGGATCTATGAATACAGAGAAATCGCTACCAAGCGGAGTACAAGGGCTATGAAATCACTGCTTCAGGAGACAGGCAGGTTTCTTACTCGCCTGTCCTCAAACAGTAGCGGGGATGCAGACGAGATCTCCGTGAATTTTGAGTTCTGTGAAGAAGTTGTTAGCCGGTTTCTGTGGTGTAAGCCCCAGGCAGATGATCACGGATTATTTGCTTCGTCACAATTGACTGACTCCCAAGGGGGAGACAGTGAGTCGAAAGTAGAAGACATCGCCGGTCTTTTGCAAAAAACCGTGTCAATCCCTTCTCCATCGAACCCCAGCTCGAACTACTTGGAGATTCCTTTTTCTAAACTGGCAGAGCCGGTGGAGAAAGTCCTATTTGCTGAAGGTGTAGCGGATTGTGACTTGGATGACGAAGAAAAGCCGGTTGCTTTATTGGCGTACAACGCACTCCTACAATTACCTCCCGATGTCCGCGGCATCTGCATGTCACGAATAGTGTTCGTTGGTGGAGGAGCCAATATCCCGGGTGTTCGCCAAAGAGTCCTTGCTGAAGTAGCGTCTCTTATTGATCAACATGGTTGGAGTCCTGTGAGGGGC
The DNA here is from genome assembly GCF_009193585.1 of Aspergillus caelatus. Classification (NCBI taxonomy): domain Eukaryota; kingdom Fungi; phylum Ascomycota; class Eurotiomycetes; order Eurotiales; family Aspergillaceae; genus Aspergillus; species Aspergillus caelatus. The sequence goes on from NW_022475295.1 coordinate 72,270, forward strand.
AAAGTTATTGAGCAACAAAGACAAAAGCTACGAAATTTGCGTCTCAATGAGCGCCCAACCTCGGTCAACAGCGAAGAGAACACCGCACCACCATCACCCAAAACCTCTATTGGGAAGGGCGACCAAGAAAAACGGGATAGTGAAGAAGACGAGATTGATCCAGTCGAGGAGAAGCTCCGCCGTACTAGAGATAAGGATACCAAACCACCGGTTCAAGGGATTCTGCGCGAAGTCGAATCTCTTGGACCCTGGGCTGGAGCTAGTCTTGTGGCGAGCCTGAAGATAAGGTCACTGGTAGAGATTGAGCGAGAGAAGTTTCTTCAGCATGGCCTTGCTGGTGCTAGTCGAGACTTGGATACTCATGGCCATGCCCCTGATCGACGGTCAGGGCTTCGATCTGGCGGAGACCGGTCGAGCTGGACACTGGCAGGATGGGGATGAAAATACACTACTGAAGGAAGTGTGTATTGGGCTGTATGGCGTTGAAAATTCGTTGCGATTCGGCTGGTAGCATATTGTTCACTTGCTGTTTCATTTTCATGAATTCCTCTAAATGACTGGACTTAGACACGATACCCTGAAACTCAGCATTTCATTTACAATTAATACTACGGCTCTAGAGCATTAAACACTAGAGTCTACGATGCCTTTTGATTTTACTAATTATCGATCACATTATTTACCCGACAGTAGTAAAATGTACATACAACACGATGAGGTTGACAACCGTCCAAAAATGGAGCCGTCAAAACATTAGATAATGAGAATCGCGGCGTGGCTACTTTAGACAGTGCCAAACTTATACGTAGCCCAGTTGATAGCTGGGGCTCCGGTGGGGGAATAGATTTGGTCTGACAGTTGACCCCACTCGGGGTTATTGATTCCATCAATCCAACCTTCGGTCTCGATAACGATGCAACCATACTGGTTGACGCTCGTTGCACCCTTGATACCTTCTTCCTTGTTCCGCTTGGCCTGGGACGGCTTGATGGCAATGTTACCCTTCTGGCCAACGCAGGAGTAGATCTGAACAGCCTGTTGGTTTGAAGCCACTTCCATACTGATTCCGGTTGTGCTAGAGTTCATACGGACAACTGGAACCATAGAATTGGCAGGGCCATATGCGTTGTCTCGATCCACAATGAAGCAGTTGTCATAGCCCGTGCAGTCCGTTCCACACAGCCCTTCTGCTTTCTTGATGTCCTTGCCCACAAGCTTTCCAGTGGTGAAGTCTGGTGCTCCATCGTACGAGTCGACACTTAGGATGGTTCCGTTGGGAATCAGAATGCCGTCCGTGCCGATGAGCCGCTTGGACAGCGGTAGTTGGAGGAAGGTGTCATCCAGGACATTGGTCTCCTTGAACGCATTGAGGTTCCAGTAGATATGGTTGGCAGTCATGATTGGAGTCTTCTCCGTCAGGGCCAAAGAGATTAATTTAGTGGTCAACTGTGGCAGACCCTTAGGGTTCTCGGCAGTGACATCGGAATCAACGCTATATACGGCGTGAGTGATGACATCTCCAGGGAAGCCCTCCAGTGCGCGGTCAAGCAGAGTAAATGTGATGGAGGAATCAGATTGAGCAGTGACAGTCCAGTTGCGCTGATCATAACCGACATCGCCTCCATGCAATGTGTTGGTGCCGTTGTTTTCGCTCTTAGGAATTTCGTACTTGTCTCCATCTATTTGGAAGGTGCCGTTTTTGATGCGGTTGGCATAACGGCCAACAACAGCGCCGAAGAATGTGTGGTCGGTCTCGGTGTCTTTCACATAATCCTTAGGGTCATCATAGCCCACGACTACATCTTGTTCGTTGCCATCGCGGTCAGGCACGAGCAGAGAAGTCAGACGCGCTCCGTATGGAATCAACTTGGCGGTAATATTCTCCGCAGTGATAGTGTAGACTTTGAAGGGATCTACAGCAGACGAGTTGGAGGTAGACGATGGTAGAGCCAGCGCCGGTAGCCCATAAAGGGCAGCAGACAAATATGATTTAAGATGCATTCTGATTCCCAAAAGCGCTGTAACAGCTAGGAAGATGAAGCAATACACCGACAGGAGACGAATGGTGATCCGAGCAGGGCAGAGCAAGGAGCCAAGGAGCTGGGAGAATCCCTGGTAAGATTTAAAGGAGTGAATCATACTACTATTTATCCTGTTCCTACCTCATGATGCCGCCTGACCAGCGGGCGGGGGTACCAAAGCACAGCAATAGCGGGACTGGGGTAAAATTCAATTTCCCCGAGCTGTTGGTTGGACTGGATTGTTTGTAATTATCCGAACAAATTATAGGAGGCAAATCCACGGATGCGTTAGTTGGGCAGGGTCAATGCTAGTGCATTAGACCGCGTAACTGCCAACAAGCTCTGCGCCGTCGACGGATTCAGTATGGCGGGCTGTAGAAGTATGAGTCCGTCCACCACTTGATTGATGATCCGTGACCTGGATGAGCCAATTGCGAAAGTAGTTGCTGTATTCACTGACGACAGGTAATGATGTAGTACCAGGTATGTGGCACACCTGGTGGTCTAGTGCTCAGTCCCTTTCTGCCGTAGTGAATACTAGGTAGTAATGATGGGGGACCTAAGAAGACGCGGGAAGGCATTCAGTAGTACGTCCACCCAGGGGGTCACCCATGAAGCCACGGGAATGAGGCAACTGAGCTAGTCTTAAACAAGAAATTTCCGGTGGGGGGCCAAATTAAGAGGATGCGGGGAAGGAAAGTGGCCTGTCGATCGCTCCTCTTAACTCATCCCGCCAAGACCCAAGCTACCAAAGAAACCACCGCGTGGGTGATAATGGCTACCTAGTGGTTATGCATGTAGCATGGCTGGGTGCTATCCAGAGATTACCACACATTACACATTTATTTACCAATATTGGATCATGATAATGTAAGTACTACAGTACTTCACATCGCATTCGCAAGAGTTTACACGATGACGCAGAGTCTAGGAGGTAAGCCTGCACCTTGGGCTCCTTCACCATCCCGTAACCTGACCATCGACATGGAACAACATTTATCCGCTTTACATAATCCAAGCGCGCCCCTCTCAACCTTTAGCGGCAAAAGCAAATCGGGCCGGACCCTCGGCCTGCCTGATCGGGAGACTTGTTTATGTTATGCTCTGCGGTTGCTCTGCTTCCCCGCGATTATCGGCTTATAATCATCATTTCTACAGAAGTCCAGGCCTCTTGCAGGTAGCCCTGCTACTAAAATGATGGAAGATTTTGTATAGGTGCAACGTTTCCTAGAAACCCCTTGACCTGTCCTACCTGATCAAACGCGACTGGGATCGAGAGACATCCCATGATCGTATCGCTTATTGCATGTCGTTATGTCCTTCCGCAGCTCTAGCTCTTCTCCGGACATTCTTGGGCCACCTGGCGACGTCGAGTATTTGGTTTCCTCCCCGTTCAAACCTTTCTCCGGGCGCCAGAGCGTCATGTCGCCCGCAAATTTCAAACTCCTTCAAACGCCGCGCTTCGCCAAAAGCAGAAGGTCGCGCATTAGCCTGAGCCCTACCAAAAGTTCGCATTCTATCCGCTTCGATGATGTGGTGCTCCCTGGGTCTCCGTCAAGGAAATTAAACGGTCGGCAAAGGTCCCTCTCCCCTGAAAACGTGCAGCCCGACGGGAACGTGAGTCCGTGGAGGATTCGGGTGACATTGGAGGCAACACAAGACGAGGAAATGAACCAAGGCAGCCCTTCGCGCAAACGCCCCCGGAATTCTACCATGACAACCAAAGTACCGTTGAAGGATGAAACAGACACCATGGAGCAGACTCCCAGAAAACGCCGCGGACGCCCGAGGAAGTCAGATACAACGGTTCAGAGTGCGACACCGAATGGGGGGAGTCCTGGTCATACTCCTGGTCCGGGAGGCGCAAGTGCGCAAAAGAGGAAGCGAGGTAGACCAAGGAAATATCTTCCGGAGCCGGATGCGGTAGACAACGTTGCCAATCAGGTGGCAAGCAGTCAGGTAGATGAGCCGTCTGTTGTCGAGTCCGAGCCAAATTGGGCTCCCCTGAACCTTGCTGCAGATGGCGAATCTGACGATGGCTTGCCGGATGATCAAAGCTATGCAGAACCTTTTGAGGGTGATGTTCAGATGGAGCAGTTTGACGATAGCCCTCAGAATCAGAGTGCTCGAGTTGAATATGAGCGTACTTACGATACGCCGAATGTCGATTATATGGACGATGTTTATATGCAGAATGATGAGAATGTACATTCAACACCATCAAAGATGCCTTCCCCATCTCGGGAGAGCCAGATTATCTCTCCAGATAACACCATATACGCTGGTCGTACACCTAGACCGCCTCGTCTCTACCCTACACCAACGTCTTCATCATTAGTCGATGAGGAAAGACAAGATCGAGGGGGGCAAAACTCAGCCTCGCGTAATCGCTTCCACCAAAGCGAAGTTCCTACTACAAACGACCCTACAGATGAACATAGAGAATTCGATTCTATAATGGAGAGTGAAGGGTTTAGCATGGTTTCACTGGATACACTACCGTCGGCTAAGCAACATGGACTTAGCACCAGTTCCCAAGTGGCAAAGGGCGCTTTGAAGCCGTTTCTGGAGCGGGAAAGCAACGGTGTCTTGAGACGGAAATCCTCGACCCGGAATCAGGCCAATGAAGAAGATGTCGGTCTGGAAACGCAACCAGAACCATCAGCCCTGGAGCAAGAGAAGGCTACTGTGGACTACAGGTCCACTAGGGCATATTCTCCCCCAACTTCTCCAGCCTTTGTTCCGGTTCGAACCTCTCCTAAGCGACAGCGACGACCAATAGCCAGGTTCGTGAGGTTGGTCCGTGTGGGTATTGCTCTCGAGAGCGCTTTAAGGCATCCATATGACAGAGGATATTCCAGAGGTCTTCTGTCAAGTCCTGAGATACGCGAGTCGCAAAATCAGATGTCCAGCTTGGAGACATCTAGGAAACGACTAGAGCTGCTTTTCAGCGAATTCGATACAGAGATACAACATGACTTACAGTCGGCCTTGAACTTTGGTCAAGAGCTCGCGAAGAGACGACTACAGGCAGATATCGAGAATGCAAGAAATGTCCCTGAGATGGAAGCTATTGCGGAAACCACGCCAAAAGGTCTGGGTGAAACTAGTGGGTCACGGGAACCGTCGCGGGAACCTGATGAATTAAGGGACTACGATACACCAGGCTCAGAGATGAGGCGCCGGATGGAAGAATGGCAACGGGAGAGGGAAGCTATTAGCCGCGAAATTCAGATGGCCAACTCAAGCCAAGTCATTGTTATTGACAGTGATGCGAGTGACCCTCCGAGCCCTGAGGGTGGCATGGCTGCTCCCGAAGCTGATGAAGGGCGTGACTGGGGCTCTGATATCGACGGCGGAGACGCAGATGCACTGTTAGTGCATGACAGACCCGAAGATGATCACTTTAGTGAGCAAGAGGAGGAAGACGAAGATGACGGATATGAAGACATTTGGCAGCAAGAAGCTAATGATAGAGGCGATCTTTCGGACCAGTCGTCTGTTTCGTATCATCATCAAAGCCTGGACGATAACAGGCAGGAGTCTAGTCCTCAAACACATAGCTCGATATCTGAACGGAGCGCTATCGGTAATTCTTATTCTCCAGCCTACTGGACCAATGCTCACGACAAGGTGCCATTTCTGGGCAAGTCGCGAATCAAAGACCTACGAGAACAGGAAGTTGATATTTCCACTTTGTTGCGTCCAGGGGCGACCCCGAAACGCTCGCATTACTACTACGGGCAAAGCAGCCCCCCAAGTACAGAAAACGGGCGAGACCCCGAGCAGCCACAGTCAACCGCGGTATCCCAAAGCGAGGAGGCAGAGGATGAATACGAGGAAGAAGAGGTGCAGGGAGTGATGCAGGATGAGGAGGATCACTTACTTGAAGAACCTCTGCAGTCAGAGGGCTATCTGGAGTCAAGCCCCCAGAGAGCCCCAGGGGAAGAGACATTCCAGCTGGATCCAACTACGAATTTTGAAAATGCAAGACAACACTCGGATTTGTGGCTAGAAGGGTATGGTGGCGAGAATCTTTCAGATGCAGTTTCACCTGAACCACAGACCGCCCGCGAGACACCTGTCCTCACCCCCGAACGCCCGCAGCCCTCCAGTACCGGAAAACAAGCATCATCCTGGCTCCAAAAGATTACTAATCTTACGCCTGGATGGTTGAAAGTACCCAATAGAAAACCAACTGAGGAGCGTGCTCTATCTGTATATGACGAGGCTTCGGAGGGCGAAGATGATGCCGGGTCTCCCTCGAACAACGTGGAAGAAAACTATATGGAGGAAGCGCCACAGCTGCATCGGGACCGTGAACAACAACAGAGCTTTTCTAGTCCGTTAGACGACAAGTCGCCAAATGCAACAGCAAAAGACGATACGTATGATCGTCCTTTGCCGTTGGCTGTCTCTGGATATTTCTCTGACGATCACTACATCCTCCTTCGTCGTCTTTACCGTTTGGCAAAAAGACATCCAGAACGTTTCCTTTACTACCCAGGCCCAGGGCGGTCGGATATCATTGGGGATTGGATATGGACATCAGACGGTTTACATGGGGTCCCCATCACGGAGCGTCAGTTTGCCATTATTGACAGGTTCGTGCAGGAGTTGGCCAAGGCCGACCTACAGGCCGGTGGAACAGGCCAAGTTGGCTGGACGGAAGCCGACTTGCATAGAAGACTGATCAGCGTGATCATTGGCGAACAGATTCGGGAAGAGATGAAAGCACGATTGCACGATGAACAGTCAACAGCGGGGCATTCGAAAAGAAGGCGTGCCCCTACCAGTTCGTGGTACTGATGACTGCGCAAATCAACCCTTGTATTTCTTTTTTTGGTTTCTTTCCCCGGACCCAGTGTGCAGTTTGGTAACGATGGGCTTCTGCTTTTGTGTAACGAATTCAGCCTCGTTTCTTGGGTGTTACTTGGAGAATGTTTTCGGGACTACACGGGTTGGCGAGCCAATGGGTGGATACTGTGTCTAGAATTACTGGCTCGCATTTGATTTTGGCTTCTCTTTATTTTATTTTATTTTTTTTTTTCTGTTTGCGATGGCATTTGGCTAAGGTTGTTTATGTAAGATTCCCCCTAAGTTTCTTTTGTCTATAAGTGTGTTTTTGTTGGTCTTCAAGAGTCAGCTGCTTGAAGAAAGTTCAACCTTGTGCTGGGATCCATGTCCTTTCCTGGACTGCGATCGCATGATTAGTTCATGAAACCTGTACGGCTTATATCTCTTTCTTCTTGTCCGGCCTATAGTCCTCTAGAGGTCCTTCTTATTTACTCTCATGCCACTTCCTTTTGTTTCTTTTGGCTGGCCAAGTTTACTTTGGAGATTTGCGTGCTAGGCACTAGGTATAGTACATGGAAAATCGCACGGCGAAGACGAAAAACCACGTTTGAACATCTGCTATGCTGTATATTTTGCTGGCAAATGGTACATATGAGTTATCCAATTTCGGGAGACTGGACCATGATGATTTGCTCAACACCAAACCAGGCCCCCCTCACCTAGGCAAAGTTTGATCGCCACGTTCCCTACCCAAGGATGTGGTTTCTTATTTTGCAGCGCATGAAACATGATGGCTTGGCGATTTGTTCCGATTTTTCCCCCATCTCTCTCCACTTTTGGGACGAACAGTCCCGTTGTAGTTTTGACCAAACTGCGGGCAGTGGTCACCAGCCAAACAGGATTGTCGACGTCAGAAATAGGCCCATCTAGAGCCTAATGTCCTTGTTTCCTGAAGCCTAACCTGTGATCTATGCCGTATTAGGTTGTATCCAAGTTGTGAATGGCCCAGCGTAGTGACCTGTATTCGAAGCCATTCCGAGCAAAAAGTACATACTCATACATATAAACAGGAGAAATATCCCTGAAAGAGAAAGCGGGCCAGTCCAAGAAGCCAACCTACTCAGTTTGTCCTTTCTTTGCAGGAGTTTCAGTCATAATTTGAAGACTTTGATACATACATACCAACATGAGAGTGGCCAGCACCGTTCGATACATCTTCCGCATCCCCTACCTGACCAAACGTCCAGAACGTTCCATCTGGAAGGGTAAAGGGATCGACGATTCCCCGTCTATTGAAGTCACAGTGCATTGCCACGATGATGACTCCCAATCAACCGGGTCCGAGATGGCGGTGAACGCAAGCGAGTTGGACCTGCATCATGGCTGCAGCAGCAACAGCAGCGGCAGCCGATCTCGATTGGTACGGGTTGTAAGCTGGGCCAGTATTGTCTGTGACAAATGCCGGTGGACAGCAGAGCAAGAGCGCGAACTGGCTGTTGCACGGAGCGAGCTGGGGAGGTGTCAGAAAGCGTGGAGTTCGGAGCAAGAGTTGTGGTTATCCTATGTATGAATCATTTTCCCTTTGCCTTTCTCAGCTTCTTTCGCTTCGGGAACAATAGAGATTTTGTCTGGTGTATTGTGGGTTCATGAAGTGCTGATTCTCGTGGTTTTTGGAACCGTATAGATCGAGGCCTTGATGGAAGAGAAAGAAGCCCATGAAGAATTCCTTGTCCATCGAGCGAAACAGCAGGATGACGAGCAACAACACTTCCGGAAGGCTTGGAATAGACGACGATCCTCTGAGGAGCAACCGGTGGACGCTAATGCCCATCGGGCTAGTAGCAGAGTGCGACGCTTACGAAAACGACATACTGGTGACTTCTACTGAGGGCAAGCAGAAAGACTAAAGTGAGAAAACAGGGAGAAAAAAATATTGGTCCCTGCTGGAGAACGTATTGGGAAACTCAAAAATGTCTAAAAATTAGTATGGTGCGACTTTTGATTGCCTTTCACCTAAAAGATTACTTGTGGTTGATATGCGATGCTTTGAATATCTTGTTGCTACCCCCTTTGTCTGCTAATATCCAATATGGATTGTATATAGGTATATAACCATGTATGAATGAATGAATAAATGAATAAATCCTAATCTTTTGAGATTCATTTAATTAGTGACAAGTTATTTATGGACAAATGCCCCGAGAGAGTCGATCATATCCCACTTTCTATGGATCTATCGATCCTCGATCCACTAACTTATATTCGTAGGGGAGAAGGGGCCATTCGATGTACTCCGTACTCGGTAGAACTACCGTACTATGACGTATACCATGATCTGATCATTATAAATGGCAACCCGAGGAGTTAAAAAAGATATGTCATGCTTTCTATAGCTTAAGTCGACAGGCGGAGGGTACCGCGGTGGAAGATAAGAGGAGCGGATGGCGGCGAAGGGACCAAAATTTGGCTTTCGCGATCAACAATCACTTCTGAGGCTGTGTCCTCTAGCAGTCCAAGAGGGATTTGGGGATTGAATCATATGGGAAGGTGGTCGAACCCTATTGATTTGCGTGAATGGTCTATGGCCCGGGCTTATCTCTTGGCTCTCACAGTGACTAATAGCGCAAGTCAACTTTCTAAAGCTGTCAACTGATAAGCTTGCATCCAAGGATGGCGACTGGCTGCCCAAAGAAGGACCTCACCTGCATTAGGAAGCTTGAATCCGGCCTGGTGGTTCTAAACTGGCTATTGTTGACAGGAGGGTTTTCTAGACCCCAACAATCAGATCAGCGCCCGGTTTCCATGGGATTGCGGCTTGATTTGAGGCACATTGTCCTACGGCAGCACTCCGCCAACATTAATACTTGGGGAAAGTAGATAGTATTAATCGTTCAGGCTTATGATGGCTCACAATGAAGATTGTTACTGATCATGCGATAGCGACTCGGAGCAAACCAATTGAGGCTTAGGGTGGACCCCGTGATCCATCAACGTTCATTAGCTTATCTTCAGTCATTGTTCAATGCCGATGCCCTATCTATCTATTGAGTATCATCATTCCTGTATTCTCTGCTTACTCGTCCCTCTTCGACATGGGGCATCTCCACCGTCCCAAGACTCGATATATCCACTTAGTCTCAAACCTCCCCATCCTTCATGAAGTTTCGTGAACCATGGCCACAGGTATCTTCTCCGGTCGCGCCGCATGCTACCGCTGTTGCCTCAATATTAGACCGGTGTCTTTAACATGATTGTGCCTTGATATTTCTTCCGTTCCAAGGACCATTGAATATGGAAGCATAGACCATCATCTGATCATCCTGATGTGCCAGTGGATACCCCATCGTGGAGCCCGTCCGTTGAAGGTTCCCCTCTTCTGTCATACTCTAATGCCCTAGTGACTACTATCGACTGGCTTTTTTCAATAATACCGCGGAGACCCCTTGCGGTGCGCTTGATAAGCCGTGTGTCCACTAATGATGGTGATCTCGCACTTCTGACGAAGAACCAACATCTATGTCCCATTCTGTTCTTTTTTCCCTTTCGAATTCATTGCATAAACTCTTATATGACGGTCACTTAGTGGCGTCTACAGAGAGAGCTATTTGCTTTACTAGACTTCGTCCGAAGAAAAAAAAAAAAATCTAACTTGGAACTACTTATATTAGTGTCTATACCCAATCCCCGGTACTCGTCTGTCCCGGCCGATGCGCCATGAATGTACGCAATGTCGGTCACAACGTCTCTTTGGTGGCCCGAGGACAGAATCAAAGCTACAATATCCTCAGAATATGTCTTCGGTCATCTGCCGTCCAACATCCTGCACCGCCTCGTGGAGCCTTTGCCCTGGGGAGAGGGTCTGACTAGCGAGACGTACCTCGACTGGATTCTCTCTAAGGCGGGGAGACTTTTTCTCATTTTGGTCGATATCGGGATTCCAGATCGCATTTTCACCTTAGTAGATGAGTCATTTGATGACTCGGATCTGCCTATTGCGGCTCACAGCGTCGATCGCCTTCATCTTTCGCCAGAAAATGAGGATCCTTCCTTGGAATCAAGATTCTTCCTTGCCCAATGGCGGTTCCTTGTTCGCGGAATTGGCGAAGGCGAACACATAAAATACACTGAGAATGAAGGCGTCCCTGTGGAGCTTCTGCGAACTGGAACAGCTCTTGTGAGGGAGGGTGTTGAAAAGGTTGTCTTAGCTGGTACTGTCTGTCGAGTTTATTTGCGGACGCAGGTTACAATTGGAGGGGCGCCGCATTTTTTCGAAGAAGATGAGGTACTTGAAGAGATTAAGTCATTAAGACGACTGGCCCATGACCATGTGTATTCAATATACGGGTCTTATTTTGTCGACAAAACCGTGTGTATCCTTTTCACAGGCATATACGAACGCACTTTGATATCTTTCCTCACCGATATTCCCCAGCATTTCAAGCGTCTCCCCAAAGCCCAACGCCGAGAATCCTTGCTTAATTGGCCACATTGTCTCGCGAATGGGCTTTCATGGCTCCATGCACATGGCCAGGTTCATGGCGCCATTCGCCCTTCAAACATACTCGTTGACGCAGATTATAGAGTCTTTCTGGGCCAATTCGAAGCTCTCGATACATTGTTACCTCCAGTCAAGGTAGATGATGTGGAGTCATATCAATATGGTGCTCCAGAACGCTGGGTACGCTCGGCTAGCGTCCAGCAGGCTGGTCCACAACGAACTGATCTCCCGTCGGGTGGGCGTACGGCTCGGAAGCAGTCAGCGCGTCCAATGAAGCTAAACCTATCAATACTGAAGGGATCTCATCGAACGGAGCACGAGTCTGTTAGCCCAAGATCTGAATCCATGATTTCTCAGAGCACTGCCATTCGTGTTGGTTTTCCTGGATCTCGATTTTCCTTTGCCGCGTCGTCCTCCTCTTCGGGATCCAGCAGTGGGAGTGCTCGCAAACGCGTCATATCCTCCGTCAAACGGCCTATATTATACACGCCCTCTATTACATCGTCTAGCTCATCAGGGTCTTCTTCGAATCGGGCCTCTATAGTAACGAATCCGGTCGGTTTGCCAGGTACTAATTCCAGTGCGGCTGTAGTCCACACATGGGAATCACATCAAACTGATCCGGAAGCTTCAGATATTTTCTCGCTTGGAGCAGTAATCCTGGATATATTCACCCACCTCTGTAAGCGCAAGATCTCTGCATTCGCCCATCACCGCGGGGCGAAGAATCGAACCGCCGGCCGTGGAGGAGGCGTTGCCGATTGCTCCTTCCATCTGGATCGGAACCTTACCCAAGTCACCTCATGGATTACTCTTCTAGACCATGACTCGAAGAAGCAAAAAGACCCTGTGTTCCAGGCTGTTCGACCAATGCTGGCTGTCGTACGGGATATGTTGAATAAAGAGCCCGCCGATCGGCCCTCCGCATATCAAGTTGAACATCACTTTTCTGTGGCAATAAACCAAGTGAGCGGGATAGCTAATCTGCACTGCTCCTCACACCTGCAGCTTCATACTCGGAGGTCAAAGAATCGGCTGCATGAGGCGCCACATGCAACAACACCAAGGCTTACTGTTCCCTCAATTTCTAGATCAGCATCACCACATTTGCCTTTAAAAGCAGCGACGAACTCTCCTATTTATGCCGAGGGGTCTATAGCATTTACTCCTTCCTCATCACCATCCGTGGCCGGCTTTAACCTCTCTGGCTCTACGACAACATATGCTGAGAATAGTGATACCGACCAAGAGAGTAGCGGCTACGCTGGCTCGGATACTGCCCCCTGGTACGACCCATCTTGGAATTACAAAATGGCGGTTTGAGTGACAGCTATGTGATCCCGGTATCAGTCACTTTTAGCCATTCCAATTTGTACTTTTTCAACACCTCCCTTGGTCTCTCCCTCTCCCTCTCGCTCTCTTTCTTTCTTCTTTTATTTGGCCTTTTTTCGCCCCTTTCTTTTATGTACTTCATGACTCACCTTACCGAACCCTTTCCTTCTTTGTGCCAATCCCCTTTGTTCCCTACCTTCTTCATTCAATGCCCCTTAATCCATACTTTTTTTTTTTTTTCAAACAAGATTTCTTTGTTGTATTTCTAGCTACATACGCAGTTCGGGGTGGTTTTAGTGATTTATTCCTCATCATATTTTCTTCTATTACTTTATTTTTTACCTCTCCTGGTTTCATGCGTCATGCTCTCTTTGGTTGTATATGTCTTGTTCCGCGCAATGATGAATATGAATATGGGGTACACTCCGGCTCGATCTAATGGGGATATACATATAATAATAATTCAAAGAATATGTTTACAATAATAAAACTCCGCATGAATATTGTCTAGCTTCTCATTTGTATGTTTTTGTACATATATGTACAGACAGTACAACCAGTTAGTAATCCCCAAAAGCAACATGTCTACTTTTTTTTTTTTTTTTTTTTTTTTCCCTTTCTTTTCTTTCCGAGGAAGTGGAAGGTACGTAGAGAGAAAAGAAAAGGGGAGAAATGAGACCGCTTAATCGCGTCTGCCGAGAAAATCGATTGCCTGACCCCCCTTACACCGTATATTCTATCTTTCTTTTCTTTTGTCCACATTGGGCAAAACTCAATGTGACAAGTAAATAGTCCCAATTACTATTTAGATTTTGTACATTATGCATGCATATACATGCATTTGGACTACAGGTAATGTAAATAGTATCACTAATGTTTTAAACTCTATGATTTATTGACGCTTGGTGCGGAACTTTTTAGAGCAGAGGTCATTGCAAAAGATGAAACGAGTAAATTTCAGTTGTCAGGCGAGCCTGCACCTATGACGCTATTTTTAAGAATCACAAAGTGTAAAGGTATTTTTTGACAGCAGTGCTTCACGGAACAACTGGGCTGTATATGGGCCAGGTAAAACAAGAACTCAGAAAGAAAGGACAGAAAGGCAACGCTAGCGTTAGTCATCCAACATGATCATTAGAGCCACAGAGCCAAGGCACCGATCGACATGCAGAGGAAGAAGGATCCGCGTGCAAGACGATCAAAGCCCCTCGTTCCCGAGGAGGCGCTATTGACGGCACGATGGGAGTGATAATCGGAGGGTGCAGCTGAAGTCACACGTGCTGAAAGGTGCTCTGGACGCGATCCCGAATCAGGCCCAGACCCGGAACCAGGATTTGGGCCGACATCTGCCACGTCCGAGGTAGCTCGTTGAAGAGTAGGAAGGGGTTGGTGAGAATCCACGGCCCATCCACCTGGTGTCGAAGCGGGGCAAGATGCAGGCCTGATAGTGGAAGTGGATTTTATGTAGTCGGACAAGGCTACTCCGGTAGGCCGTAACCTAGCCCATTGCGCTTTCAGGTTGTGGAAGTCGGGGTCCACCGCAATAGGTTCTCCTTGGCGGGTAAAGCCATCCTGTACAAGCATTTTGGCGGGTGAGGCGCCTGAGGGCGGACCATATTTGATCAGGCCGTAGTCATTGGCCTCCTGAATCCATTCATAGATAATGGAACCGGACCAAGTCTTTGACATCTCAGGGCCGAAAATGGCAGCCTGGTCTTCAAAGGTCCGTGGCCGTGCCACGTTGCAGCCTGTTTCTGAGAAGAAGATTGGGATCGGGTAGTCGCTTGCCTGGCTCTGAAGTCTCTTGTAGCCGGATGTCTCGTACGAAGAGGAACCACACCACTCATAGGCATTAAGTGAGAAGAAATCCAGTCGGTCAGCAGATTCGGGACGACAAGCTAGATAGTTTTGCAACATGGGACGCAGCTCTGCAATATCAGCTGCCGAGTAACCAACCGGGATGTTCCGATAGCCTTTTTCGTTGCGGTACGATTTGATATCATGCGCTGCGGCCAGGACATACGGAGCGGCGACCGAGCCTTCCTTAGTGTTGATTACCTCGTTGCCGACAAATAAGCCGGCGGTGTTGTTATATTTTTGGAATTCGTCCAACACAGCCTTATATCGATTGAATTGGGAATGCGTCCACTGTGGTTTGTCCTAGAAGTAGAAGTCAGCATGGGCTCTACCTAGCTAAGGCCTACGCAAGTTCTGACCTGGCTGATAGACGTATCGAATGTGTCTAGATCCACGAAGAGGTAGATGCCTGCGGCCGCAAGCGCCTCCATGCAACCGTCATGATTAGCCTTGGGATCGACGTGGTAAACGCGAATTGCATTAGTGCCTAGCTCGGCCATGAGAGCAAAATCGCGATTGCACTGTTCGGTATCAACCAAGGGATCCTCGGGGATGAGTTGATAAGCAATTCCTACGCAAATTGTACCAAATTAGCGGAAGATTGTGGATTCAATTCGCCAGGGAGGCTCACCCTTCAGAAAGTACTGGCTACCATCTTCGTAGAAGAACTTGGAGCCAACGGCGGAGATGGTCTGTATCGCATCGACCGGTAAGGCTTGGAAACCTCCGAGCCAAGCAAGTACAGACAGAGTGGACAATGGCCGCATTGCTTATTGGATGTAAACGCTGTGAAGGTATTACAGGATGGTATTCTATGCAAGACACCTCCGAGATGTACAGATGTGTGCACGCGAGTTTCCAGTGTGCGGACAGCCAAATGGCAAGTGTGATATGATATCTATGGGCTGAAAAGGAAGGCACGACTGAATCCAACAATAGATGGTATAAATGATATCGTCCAATGTCTCTGGCACGATTCAGGCCTTATTCTCCCAACCAGAGAAGAAAACATGTCTTTTTAAGAATCGAAAAATTATATGGAGTACATCCATGTCATTCTTCATGATAGCATCTAGTATGCTTCCCCGACTCGCAGCCATACAGAGTACCTGGCGCCTACCCTGGAGACACACATGCATGCCGGGGTCCTTCGATGTAAAATGACGTCGATGGCATTGCTTAGCCTACTCCTTAAGGAAGCCGTTGTGCTGAGAATGCCACAGTGTGACAGTGTGCGAGATATCAGAGATTAAGATCTATCCCAACCTTGATCTGAGATGTTGCTGCGGGGGATAAGGAATGTACAAATGTACATACGTAGAGGGGGAGGTGCTATGTGGCTATGTGGCGAGGGGACATTGTGAGGAGAAGAAGAATGTCGCAGCGCGTGGGGAATGTAGACTAATACTCGCACGAACCCGAGTAAATGGGGGTGAAAATTAGCACAGTACGTACGTACAGGATCGTCCGGTTGTATAGGCGATCCTCCCCAAATGAAGTTATAGTGTCCACGGGGAAGGTCTGACCATCACGGGGTTGTGTTGTATTCACTGCCGGAAAAAGTCCCTGATGGAGATAGGGAGCGAGTTTGATGCACCAATCAGAACCAGGAGATCTGAACTCCAATGTCCGTGTTAGCCCGATGCATTCCTGCCTAAGGCAACTGGCTCAACGATTGCTTCGACCGATGAGATAATGGGCCATCTTGTTGCTGGCTTCACTATACTTAAGGAAGCAATTAGTGCTGTTATTACTACATTAGTGACTTGTCTCATGGAGAAGTGGATGTTGTTTCTCGTAAAAACTTGGAATATTGCCACTAATGCAATAATGGCCTGCACGAGGGGATTGACGAGGGGGGTCGGAATTCGATCGAGACCCTTGAGGGCCCCACAAGGCAATTAAATTAGGATCAACTGTACCCAAATGGGCCATTTCAATTAAACAGAATCCGTTCGGAGGACGTTTGACCGCTAGAGGAAGAGAGAAAAAAAGGGGGTGAAGGAGAACAATAATGAAAGGAAAGGACCATGCTGCGTCCTCTGTGCGAGACCTATCAAAAGAATCTCAAACAGTTAGGAGACCGTCGGAGATGAGCGACTCTGAACGAATTTAATGAAAAGGAGGAGTTTGAGATGAGTTAACGGTGACACTAAAAATAAGATCGACGAGTGCTTGCGTGGATGACGGGTCTTCACCTGATTTGGAACCCCCTTCCCGCATGCGTGCGAATTTCCCTGTTCGTCCTAAAAAAGACCGCATGGAAACTATTAAGTATTTAGTACTACGTACTTTCCTCTCTAAATACCTTCAATTTTTCTCCTTTCCCCTTTTATTTCCTTCCACCTACTTCCCTTTCACCTCCCCCTCCTCGATCCCCTCCAAAGATAAAGCGATTGTGCTGGACCATGCGATCCGTGGTTCTACGACTCTCCTCCACAGTTTCTATGTTTGTCCGAATCGGTCGCCTTCCGTAGTCGACGTCATCCAAAAACTTATTCCCTGTCCAATATTGAAATCGATTGCGCGACCATTGTGCGTTTTCATCGTCTACGCCATTGTCTTGAGTTTTGCTTTTTCCTCAACCGGTCTTCTCCCGGACGTGTCCTAGCGAATACATTCATAGTTTCAGAATGTCCACTAGCGGTGTTGTCTCACCATTTCGGATCTCCAGGAAAGATGGAGAGAAGCTTGATCGCAATGAGGCATTTATAGCCGTTCGAGAGCACCTGAAGCGCCAAGAGATGGGCATGGATGCCCCAAGGTATGTTTGGAATGATACCCACCCGGTCTGTACGATTGCCGCTGACCTTTCATGACCGCAGTTTCTGCTCTCACCACCGCCATTCTTGCTCCGATCAAGACAAGGAGTCCTTCCGCCTGCATCGCGATATCATTCATACCCTCTTACTTCCTTTGTTCCTGCTCCACCACCAAGCCTCCCGTGTCGCCGCTAGGGCGCTGCCCAGCCGCAAGGAAGCGGAATCGGAACGGGCATTTCGAGGGGAAGCACGCAGTGCTTATGCCTGGCTTCAATGCATCCTCACCGAGGAGCATGATTGGTACCTGACCGAACGATGCCCCGCTTGCATCGTCCTGCACGTCTTACATTCCGAGCCGACTATTCGTTTCGTAGCCGTGGCTTGCCTTCTGTCCGACCACCTGCAAGGTCTGGACCTGCTCCACGGGAAAAATCGGTTGCCCAGCTTCGACTTTTGGCTGGAGGCATTAGAAACAGCTGTTCGCGAGGATCCTTTCTGGGGCCATGATTTCTGGCCCGATATCGAGTACCGCGCCTGTGCTTTGACCGACGGTGTCAAGCAGCTGGTGCTGCAGTGCCTGGAACTCCGATCTGCGTTGGATCGACAAAGCCAACAATCTCAGACGTACGATTCCAGTGCTCACTTCCGTCGTGAGTCGCTGCGGCAATCAAACCACCCAATGAAGCCCTCGACTGCTATATCACGAATGACTGGAGAAGAGCAGAAGCTCTTGTCCAAGGTCGCGGGTAGCCGTTGCATGTCATCATATTGGCAAGATCGGCCGCAAAGATTCCATGCCCGCAGACACGGCGATCCCCGCAGAAGGTCGGTGACTTCTTGAGCTCATGTCGTTGCCGGTCTAGATTGTCTAGACCTCTAGACGAACAAAACAAGTGCCCCTGGCGATACGATAACGTCAGGAATGTCTTAAGTCCTACAGGTCGAGCCAGTTCGGGTTAGTCCGATAGTATTGGAGACACGGATGAGTGCCGAAAGAAGGCGCTCGCCCGGATACTTGGCATGACTCACTCCCACGGTAGGCCTCGTATCCCATAAATAACAGTGGGAAGGAGGGAATTGGCGCATAATCGCGTCCTTTGGAAATATTCTGCATATCCGGCTGTTTTCCAAACAATATTACAACCATGGCTTCACACGCTAATCGTGACCCTCACACCACCCCCGCGCCCGGCTCCCTCAAACAAGTCTACGCGACATCATCGCCGTTCGAGGAGAAGATTGGCTATTACCGAGCTGTCCGGCATGGACGACATATTTTCGTTTCTGGTACTACTGCCGTCGACCCCGCGTCGCCAAGTGATGCACCCCAGATTATCTTTCCTGGGGACGCCCGTCAGCAGACACGTGTGGCACTACAAGAATGCATTCGGGCAGTTCAAGCCCTGGGCGGCAAAGGGGCGGAGAATGTGGTGCGTGTGAGGATGTTTGTCAGTCAACACAAAGACTGTGTAGCTGTTGGAGAAGGGTACACTGAGGTGCTGGGGCGTGCTAGCCATCCAGGGGTGGGCGCGGCTGCAACGATGGTTGTAGTGAACGGATTTGTCGATGAGAGAATGTTAGTTGAAGTCGAAGTCGATGCGATCTTGGAGGATTGAATTAATTATGAGAGGAATATTGTATACAGTTACAGCTAAACAATCCAATGCTCTACCAATGTTGATTCACAGTGTATTGATACGCCCAACCAAGAAACTAGTAAACCCCATGCTAGTAGACAATAAACAAGCTGCTTATTACATCCAATTGGACAACCCCTCGCAGTAACGAAACACTAACTCCCCTCTAATCCCCAGAATCCCTCCACCAAGAGAATTTAACCTCTAGTCAAGAAATGCCATCAATCTCTTGTTCTAAGCAACCACTACCGTTACCAGAAAACTAGAAAACCCTAATACAAAACGTCACCATCCCAGCCAAACAAGACCACCTCCACGCAACGCTCTCTCTACCTGAGACAAGTCATTGTGGAGACACGGGACATCCGAGAACAAGAAAATTGTGGGCAAAAAAGGAAAAGAAAAAAAAAAAAAAAAAGAACAAAATTACCCCCATCATCTAAACCTGATCGGTTTTGATTACGACCCGTTGAGAAAGAACGTATTTGTTTTGTTTATTTCAATTTCCAGACCCAGTTCTTAAGTACCGAGTCTCGTCCCCAAATCCAATAGATAATTACCAACTAATCTATCGCTAATAATGAGTGGGGATGTGGACACCATTATTTAGGAAAATCCCAGCGACAGGGATTCGACTCGTTGGTTAGCATTTGATACTTTTTATAAATCCAATCTGACACGCGAGGTTTCCTTGGTTAGGGTTTGTTTGAGGATAGTAGTCTTTCTTCGTTTGGGGGGGGGAGTTGTTTGGATAGATAGGGAAGGGCTTTTATTTGAGGTTCCATGGATGAGAAAGAATGGCATGGTTCATTATTTTTTCGATAGGAGATGGGGGGCGAAGATTTGGATGGTATTGTGTTCCGTGTGAATGGTAGTCGTATTTCATGTTATTATTTCTTTCTTTTCTTTTTCTTTTTTTGGGTTTGAATTTCCTGCGACTACCAAGTTCTTACTGCTACTTAGGGATGAAGTCAATGGTGGGATTTTGTTTTTGTTTTCTTTGTGTTTTGTTTTTTTCCTACAAGGATACTACTTCTTTTGTTTCCCGGGGCGTTTTGCCTTTTCGTCTCTTTGTATTCGGTTTGCGTGGTTCTAAATGTTCTTGGTTCATTAGGTGTATATTCGGGTACTGATTCTATATACCTCGTCAATGAGAGAATTAGGAAAAAAGACCATTCATTCGAAGGAAAAGAAAATGGCGATAATTATATCAGGTACTTCCCGGTATATTCCATAAGAAATACGGAGTATAACCGGGCTGACAAGCCCCCAGAAGTTAAAACTGCATGCATGTTGCCCAAATAAGCCAACGGTCAGGATATACAGAAACGACTACCTGTACTTTACTACCTTTTTCTCGACTGTAGGACAACAATAAACAAAGAACAGAGCACCCAACAGAGGACCGTAGTCTTGGGAATTCGAGGCTCAAGAAATAAAAAACAGAGAAATGAACGAAGAGTGTGACCAACCACCGTCTCTTCACTTTCTTTCCTTAACAGGGAGGTACAAGATAGATGGATTCATTTGCACATAACGTACATGAATGAGCCCTGACTAGGGCTAAGGCTACCATGGAAGTTGTGTACTGTACTGTACTTATGTCCTCTTGGCTCTCGCTTCTCCTGTGTGCATGTACTGTGTACTGTATGTATGTAAGCAGAGTAAACCATGGTCGATGGCAAGGCAGCCCAATAACCATAGGCGGTCAACGATGGGGACAAGTGAGCAAAAAGGCCAGATCAAGGCGGATCTCTTCGGCAGCACGGAGCATGAGTCTAGGCGTCAATCCACCTGCAAGCGGCAGTGGAGACTTGATCGGGCGATGCAAGCCATTGGAGGATGGGTCCAATCAGAGTCCGTGAGAGACAGGGCGGGGAAGAATGTCGACGTCAATAATTCTCAATTGTTCTGGGACGGACAAGACAACTTGTGAGGGAAAATAAAAAAGCAAAGAGAAAAAAAAAATAAAAAAATAAAATAAAACTCAAAGACGATAAGTAGTTAATTTTAATAGTGACTAAGTGTTGTTTTCCTGAGGCGTATCGGCCAGTTCAGTTTACAATCATTCTTTTACCGACTTACTCTTTTCAATTTGCTGGATTTTAGAAATGGGAGATTCTAGACTTAAGGTGGAAGGATGTTGTGCCAGTTTGATATGTAACTTGAGCCAGCCAATGAGTGCTAATAAGACGAGAATAAGACTGACCTGTTATAATCTGACTTAAGCCATCTGACTTCTAGGAATGCCCGGTAAAGGTATATTTATGCTTTTTTTTCTGCACAGGATGCTGATAGTCGGTTATGCCGAAAGTCTAGTCAAACTGAACTATTCCATACACTATTGACTGAGTTTTTCCATTCCATCATACTGGGAAAAGGCGATTGGATCAGGGACTATTTTCCGCTTGGATTAATCAGATTGAACGAGACCACTGGTACACATGGTTTGGGTGGTACAATTGACCTCCTACCAGACTCATGCCGTGCTAGGTAGTATGGTAGTTGGTAGTTGGTAGTAGTGATCGAGAATGAATCTAGAAGTGTGAAGCCGGCCGGTATTACGGGAAGATCCAGAGCGGTGGGAAAAATAGAGGTTACTTACTTTACTTTGGACCCGATGCATACAAGACAATTTAGGTATCCATCCATTCGGAGTCACAGCGTCAAAAGGGTCCAGAAGTCCAGACAAGAGAAGAGCACTCCAGATCCGGACGATCACCAAGTCATACTCCTTCTGCCACCAAACTCAGATCAGCAAGTCATCCATCAAGCAAGAGTCATTAATCCCAGACTCCATCCAATTTCCTGAACCACCACTTGACCAGTACTCGAACATTCTCCATTCCCAAGGGTCCATCCCCAATATGAGGCCAGAAAGTGGGCCTCAGGCTTTGGGAGGCAAAAAAATCTGATGGAAATTTTGAAAGGTCCGTGTATCTCCCGTTACGGTATCGTCAGCTTTTTGTGGACACTAAGCCCCGATCAGCCACTATGAGGGCCTAGACAGGTCGGCAGCCTACTAGGGGTTAGGCGACTTGCAGTGGTGGTGCTCCATAATTAACACCGTTCTACAATAGGTTAGGAAGGGCAAGCATGGTCAATATCAGAAAATAGGCCATCAGAAACATGAACATGAACAATTTATGGCCAACAGAACGAGCAGGAACGTTATGCTTAAATAAATTCGATAGGGGAATTCAAAATTACTGGTAAACATAATTACACGTTAATGCATCTTCTGCACAAGCATTCGATGCCTCCGACCGGACCTCGTGTCATGGATTCCCCAATCAGGCCAAGCCCGCCCGGTCTAGAACGCCGGTGGAAAGTCGCAGCCCGAGGGACACAGTCTGCTTGTTCTTGTTCGGGCTGTCAGTCTCTTGTGTCTGGGCCTCTGCTGGGTCATTTCCCAAGCGTCATTATTCTCCTTGCGAGCCGCTGGCCTGACGACTCTTCTTCTCTTTCTCTCCTCTTTCTTTCCTTTCTCTTCCTCCTTTCTCTACGGGTTCTCTTTGCTTCCTTTTCCTCGTTTTCTAACCTTTTCCGGTTTCTCTTTCTCTCCTCCTGCAATCTCTCTCCTTTCCCCACCGTGTCATCACGATTCATCTCCTCCTCATCCTCGCTTCCTTCTTTTTTACCTGGGCCTCGTCCACCTTTCTTCTCTCTCTCTCTCCCGCCCCGTCTTCCTTTCAACCCATCCACCCCCTCTCCACCAATCTCACGCTCAACCCTCTTAAGAGTCACCCCGCGCGAGACTTACGCTCTTTACGGAATACATCACCGACAAAACGGCTTTTGATTGTATTCCACCAATCCCGGAAGGCCATCCATGCTAGCGTAGCCGTCTTCGTTGTCGGGGAATCCGTCCACAGACTAACTCTTCGATCATCTCTGCTCGGCCTCGCCAACTACCCAACGCGGACTGGATGTATCAGCCACAGTGCCATGGACCGTGTCGGCCTGCATCAGTGGTGCGAGATAACTTTGTCATGCGTTCGCCATACTCAGACACCAGCGTTTCCACCAATTCCTCATATATGCCTGGGGAACCCGGCTCACCGCAACAGGGAGCCGTGACCTCTCCAGAGAGACAGAATTCATCTCAACTAAGCCCAGTATCTCCTCAACAACAGCAAGCTCCATTTTCCTCGGATACAGGCTCCAGCCGGCTTAAGCGGCGAGCATCTCAAGGATCACTCCTAACGAAACCATCACCCGTGTCTCGCTTTCTATCGAGAAGCAACGCATCTTTACATCTCCCATCCTTTGAGCATCTCGGCCTTTCTTCTTCGAAAACGAAGTCATCTAGTCGAATCGAATCGCGCACCCATTCAGCTGATTCTCGTCTCCGTCTTCATACCACTTCTGCGGCGTCGAGCTCGCTAGCGACTCGCGCATCCCAGTCCACTTCTACGGTGTGGGACTTCGAGACCAAAGGCGACTACCCCACTGCTCTCCCCCCAACACCTCCGGAAGACGACGAGTACGTTGCGTGGAATCCTCGGTCCGGAATGCTGCTTTTCGAATCGCCTTTGAGCAGGGAACCTGGGCCAATGCCCATGGACGAAGGTCCCAATGTGGACAGCACTGCCAGAGGCGCTACTACAGACGGTCTGAGTAGCCCGTCCGATCAACTCTCGAACATTTCTCCGTCGAGCTCCGGAAGTCCAGGCTCATCTGGTGAGATGGATTGTGATCTTAATTCTTGGCTCGAGAGTGGCATTGAATCGACTGGTAGGTCATGATCCTAGAACCATGGGTGATCGATAAACTCACATAGCTTCTCCGGCAGTATCTTCCCTACCGTTCCCGAGTAATACCGGTGAAGCCGTCAAAATTGTTTCTCAAATGCTTCCTTACCCATGTACAGCAGATAAGAACGCAGCCGTTCACACGAACGATGACGTGTTTTGCTCCCTCATTCAGGCCGTACAACGTCGCATCCAATCTGGACAATCGCCATCTTATATCAACATCACACATGCAGTTCCCGAACAATTCAGTCTCTCAAACCTTCCGTACTCTCCGCCGAACACCCCGCGGTCCTTATTTTCTGCGGATGATTATTTCAACTCTAGTGTGTTTTCCAGTGCGGCCGTGGTGTCCGCATACCATGATTTTCGGGGTGTAATCCAGGGAAAACCATTACGCTTTCCTATGCCGGTCGTTCCTCCGTTTAGTGTACACCTATCGGTCCTAGAACGGTACCTTCCACCGTCGTCGCCTCAAGAATACAAGGACCTTTTTAATCCCAGCCGCCCTTCGTTCTTGGTCGATCGGATGTCTGAGCTCTCGCGTGACGGAGGGTCCATGCTGTTTATATACCCGACAAAACGAGGTGGTTCGACCTTCAAATCGCAATATCTGGGGCCTATCCTTGATCCCTTGCTTCGGCAGCTGGTGGTAGTGAACGAACTATCCGCCGACGTAGGTCGCTATTTGGGTAAACTCTCCACTGTCAGCCACATGGAAGACTTTGACACAATGCGCAACAAGCTGGAGCAGCTCTGCTCTGATCTAAGTTCGTCGTCATCGCAGTTTACCATTGCTGATGCACGGAAGGGCAGTGCCCACCTTGATCGCCATGTATGGACTGAGTGGTTCATCCACCAAGAAAGGACTCGGATGAAAGATGTACTCAGTCTCTACTGGCAAAATGGCCGTCGCTTACCCGCAGCAAAAGCCGCTTCAAATATGTCCACAAATTATCTTCTGGAGGACAAAGAGGTGACGTCTGCTATGCTCCTGGGTGAGATACTCGATGGTATTAGAAAGCGACCCTATGGCGAGGAGACTGAGCCTCGCGATGGGATCGAACTTGGAGTTTTCGTGATTCGTCGGTCCCACTAAGGTTCGTGGCTATTGCTGGTCCTACTGCAGGAGCCTACTTTAGGGGCCCATTTTTCTGGCTCTTTTCAACCTCCCGCTCGTCAAACTTCTTAACCTATTGCTTTATTATTTTTCTTTGGATACATCAAGGCGAATAAAACGGGGGGAACTTGTGAACATCATGGCGTCTATGGTGTCGGGTCTGGACATGACTTTCTTCGTGGGAAGTCCAGGGACGTTAAACTGCATTTTCATATGGGAATACGGAGTACAAATACCCAGCATGTTTGTTTTACGGTGTTTGTTTTATGCTTTGTGAAGCGAGACGACCAACATGTTTTAGATTATGGATATAAATGATCAAGCCTAAATGAATACATATTATACGGACTTTATGATATGCGAAGCCTCTTTCCCTCAAGTAATATGTAGTAGTTATTTATCAACTCTTCACTTGATTGCTTATCACTAGTGGTATTCCACGACATCTGATTCGCCTTGAGTGTATGAGAGATACAACGTCATACACCTCGTGATCATGAAGAGGCAGTTCTAGGCTTGTAGGGCCATTTTGTACATTTCATTTCGGTGTACCGTGCTTCACCCACACAATGTAAAGATAATGCCTTGGCAACGTATAACCACGTACTAGAACTTTTTAGATATAGAATAGAACCTGTTTGTATTGTCTAAATAAGTATGTAACTTACAGAATCTTACTATCATCTCCGAGCGGTGTAAAATGTTGCCGGCACTATACTGCATCGGGCCAGCGGCTGGATTCCCGCTTTCTGCTCAACACCGGTTTGTTCGTCTCCTCACCACAGTCTCTCCTCTTTTTCCTGTCATCTAATTACTTATGCGTGCTCTTCTTCAAGGTCTCTTGACAGCTTTGTTTCTGTTTCAGGGATTTTCTTGCCAAGCTGCAACTGATTGCAACACTGAATAATCATTTCGCATACCTCTCTACTTCTCTCCCACGACCTCCTCACCTGCGGCCAGCTAGTATAGGCCTGAATTAGCCATGGCTTACTCTCCTGCACCGGCATCGCCTGTGCATGGTGGTGGCCCTGGTCCAAGTTTGGTAAATAGCTTACACTCCAGGGGCCGATCGGCAAGCCCGCCGACCAGCGTACCTCTTTCTAAGCGAGACAAGCGGCGCAGTGCGCTGCAAGAGCGCTTACAAGACCTCACGGCCTCCTTCAGCCAAAACCGAGATACCCAGTTTCGTCAGCAGCTCCATGCCTTGCAATGTGACATGACCCTCATCAACAATGCCGATCCATACTCGCCTGGTCCTCTGCCGGACTCGTCGGAAGAGATCGCGCATTTAATAGAGACTACTGTCGGCGGGGGGAAATTCGCAAAGGAGATGTCGAGTCTAGCTGGCATGTGGTATTCGCGCTTTGTACAGGAGGTAAATCAGGTTAAAACTGAAAAGGATGCAGATTTGGCCATGCTGGTGGTAAGTGTTTCCTTATTTTAGGCCATTTTCGCTGTTTTTGCACGGTCGTGTTATTAGGCATTGGGGGCCTCTCCATTATTTCTAAAGGTTTGCTTGTGCTAATGGATTCTGTATCAGCACCGTCATTCTAGTAACCTAGAACGGTTTCAAAAGGAATACGCTTTTCGCGTTCATTTTGCCGAAGAAGAATACAAGCATCTGTCCGCTACCCTTCGAGAGCGCCTTGTACAGACAATAG
Source organism: Aspergillus caelatus (assembly GCF_009193585.1). Taxonomy (NCBI): domain Eukaryota; kingdom Fungi; phylum Ascomycota; class Eurotiomycetes; order Eurotiales; family Aspergillaceae; genus Aspergillus; species Aspergillus caelatus. Next base: position 98,709 of record NW_022475295.1, read on the forward strand.
CGGGCAAGAGGACTCGCCTGATGCGCGAGAAGGAGCAGCTGGATATCGCAGATACTAACGCTCTGCTTCTGCATCCCAACCAGTTCAGCATCACCAATCCCTCTAGTCCTGGCGGAATCCACGGGAACCGCAAAACCCGACACACCCGCCACCGTGTCGATCTGGTGGACGAGCTGGGCAATGGTATTCTGGCGGACTTCAATAAGAGAAAGCGGAAGGCTCCTGAGGAGGACGTTGGATCTCCGGTACGGGAGGGCGGCTACACTAACCCAGCTGAGCGTGCGAAGGCCCAGGTAGTGCAGCAGCAGCATGCCCCGTCCTATTCTATGCAGTCACTATTCACGGAGAAGGAGCTGAGTGCCCATGCTAATCAAGCGCACGTTGCCACGGTCCACTTCTTTTCTACCTCTAAGCGTGCCGACCAGCCCTCTGGTGCAGCGACGAATGGTAACAACACCGATGCAGAAGACGCGTCTGGGGCGGATGGCACGGAAGACAATGGCACTCCTGCAACCGACATGGCGCGGACCGCTAGCCAGAACTTCCACGCTACCCGCTCTACCCGTGGACATGGTAACCATGCCCTTAATGCCCTCGCCGAGCTGTCGGATAAACCGGCCGTCCGTCCCAATCTGCCTTACAACATCCTCGCCAATTACCATGCGCGACCCAGCAATAACGGCGCACCTCCGCTGCCCCCATTGATGAACGAGGAAGTGGATGACGACTGGGCCAGAATGGACCGTCTCCACGCAAAGCCAGCAGGCTATGTGGATAAGGGCTTGATCCAGTTACTCGTAGAACCGGTCCCAGCCGAGATAGACGGGATCCCGCAGAACCCACACCGATTCAGCATGTTGCATCCCGACTTCCCGCCCGACATGGGCATACATCTGCACCCGATCGAAAGTGGGAAGACAAGACCAGAATACAGCAGCGACCGCGCAAAGAAGTCCAGAACCGGATAGATGCCCCGCGTTTGTGACTCTTCCCTTATTGGCGTTTATATGATCATGACTTAGAATTCACGGGCAGCGGGAGAAGCTATAATACCATGATGGCGTTTGGAAAGGTCATTGGATGGCTGGAACGGGACGGAACAGCGTCCCATTTTTCATTTCTCAATTGTGAATTGTTTATCTTCTCTTCCTTATCTTTCCTTCTATTGATTTAATGCTGGAGTCGAGTATTTTATGTTTGGAACAGTTTGTTTGAGAAGGCATTCTGAAGATAGATTCGACTTGTATCTGGGGTTTACCAGTTGAATGTTGGAAGTAAATGTATGAGACTTGTACAGCATAGGCCAGTGCAGTGTAAAAATGCGGTGTTTAATACCATTGAATATGGATACTTCAGCGAGTTACTAGGTTCTTATCATATCTAACAATACTGAAAGTTCTGTTAAAGCTGATGGCATTAAAGGTATTATCATTGATGTTCAAGAAACTATACAAGAATGCCCTGGGTTGCACCTATAAAGCTTCCCGCCGTTAGAAATTTCTATGTCCCAACACGCACCTAAAATCCTCATCCCAATATCACCCAAACAAACAACATACAACAAATAATGAGTACCACTTAATAAACCCTGTACTAAACACAGATTAAATATATATACATAAATTGGGGGAAAAAAAAAAAGAAAAAAAAAAACCCATGTACTAGTCAACCCCCCGAAGCTAGGCCACCACTGCCATACATACACAACCTCCCAACTAAGAATTAAAAAGAGATATCATCGGACCATGTATACCGACAATACCTATAGTCATACCCAATATAGTGCAAAGTATAAGTATTATGTATATATATAATATTCCTCAGTCTATATTCTATGCTTTCTATGCCTTTCTCTTTTCTTTTCATGTTTGCTTTTCTTCTATTAATCCGTATATAGTTAAACTTTAATACTTATTTCGTGATTAAACCCGTTACTTCTATTGATTAGTAGTACTACTACGTCATTCACATATAATACAATCTGCTAGTATTAGTAGTAGAGGTAGTCTACCTGCCTAAACGATGGAGTAGAGTGAGTGGAGTATCCCTGTTCAACATACGACCCATGCATGTTTATCCCAGCTAGTAGCCGTTAGTTTCGTCTAAGATCAAGTTATAAGGGGTGGATATAATGTATACTAGTTGTTATAGTAATATACTTTATACTTTGTGTATAATACAATAATAAACTAAAGTAAATAAACCAAGTAAATATTGAATTTTAGAGTACGTAGTTACCAGTATTTATGCATGTATGCATGTGTGTACTTGATTGGTTTGAATTTGATGAGATTCTGAGATTTGTATATTTGTTCAATTGTATGTAGTTAGGGTTGTGGGTGACTTGCATTGTATTGTTGGGTTTACTACTGACTGGTTGTGTTTATTTGGTTTTTATAAGTAATACGTTGCTAAGTTGTCTGTCATGAGAATGGTATTATTGCATGGCTTATTTTGAAAACAAGACTTGAAAGCAGAAAGCAGAAAGCACGGCAGGCATTGTAAATTCGAAGAAAAGAGACTTGCTACATTTACTATCCAGATTCATCTCGGTGACCTACATGTCACGACCTATTAACAATCTGAGAAGCATGGGTTAAGTAACATGGTCTGTGAAAGCAAAATCAAATATGAAAAAGAAGAGTGTTATAATCAGAAGAAGATGCTTAAGAGAGTGGCGACTCCCATGGCCAGCCAGAAGCTGGTGGACACAGAGGAGGCAGTGTTAGCCAGGGGAGGAGGGGTATAGGTAGATGATGGCTTGGCTGTCGAGCTAGGATGATGGCTGGATACCCAGGTAGACGAGGCGGAGACCCATGGGTTCGGGATGCCCGAGGAGTGACCTGGGGATACACCGGTTGGGGCAGGGCCCGGAATCAAGCCGACGGTAGTCGAGTGGCCAGAGGTCCCGGTGGTAAAGGTAACTTGGGGCACAGCCACCGTGTAGGTGGAGTAGATGATGGTCGTGAGAGGAACCTCTGGAGCGGCGGTTGGCTGTGGTGCCGCACTGGTGCCGGTCACAGGGGTGACACCTGTTGGGGCAGGAGTGGGGGTCAGAGTGATGGTGCTCGGAATACCAGTGACAATGCCTGGGTTTCCAGGGACATAGGCAGCACAGATACCGGCGAAGTAGGAGAGCGCGGCCTGGATCTCTTCTTTGGATGTACCCCAAGCCTGAATACAACTGATAACCTTGTCCGTGAACTCATGGCTTGGGCAGAAACAACCAGGCTCCGCGTTGGAAGTACACTTGGGCAGGAGAGGGAGCCAGGTGTTGATGCACTTGGGCACCAAGTTAGGGCATGGCGCTGATGGAGGGGGTGAAGAGGGAGCAGGAGAAGAGGGAATTCCAGTTGGCTTCACGGCAGAGCTGGAGGTCTTTGTCACTGTCGAGATAGTGGTGAAGACAGACGTAGTTGTGGATCCACCGGAGGTGATAGTCGTAGTGACGGGGCAAGTGGTCACGGTTTCGTAGGTGACGACTGTCGTTGCAGCCTCGGCAGGAGTACTGATAGGCGCGACTCCGGTAGGGGCCGGGGTGAAGGAGCACTTGGTGCACACCGTGGAGGTCGAGGTCAAGGTAACGGTTGACTGGGTTGTGTAGACGGAAGTGGTGGTGGTGCCACCGGTAGTAGCAGTCGTGGTTACTGGACAGTCGGTCACGGTGGTATATGTAACGACGGTCGTGGTGGAATCCTCAGGAGGCTCCTCGGGGGAAACGCCTGTCGGGGTAGGAGAGGTTCCGCTCGGGGTGCCAGTGGGTTTGCCAGTGGGAGGAGTAGCAGTGCACTTGTTGCAAATGGTAGATGTCGACGTAAGGGTGACCGTGGACACCGTGCTGTAGACGGAAGTGGTGGTGACGCCGTCAGAAGTAGCGGTAGTGGTCACTGGACAGGTGGTCAGGGTTTCCCATGTCACCACAGTGGTGGTCGACTCTGGAGGGATGGAGGAAGATCCACCATGGCTAGTTGGGTGAACTCCCGACGAAGTACCAGCAGTACCTGTGGGAGCGGGGCTGCTTGGAGAGGGAACCTCGGAGGAACCGCCAACAGGGGAGCTTCCAGTAGGCTTCTCGGGGGTTTCGGTAGGCTTCGCTGGAGTTTCAGTAGGCTTCGCTGGAGTTCCAGTAGGCTTCCCGGGGGTTTCGGTAGGCTTCACAGGAGTTTCAGTAGGCTTCGCGGGAGTTGTAGTCGAGGTGACCGGGCAGACAGTGGTCGAGACAGCAATGGTGGAAGTGACAACCGTGGTCGAATCACCAGGGCAGTTGGTAACAGTCGGAGCACAGCTCGTGATGGTGATCAGGCTTGTAGTATACACGGTCGAAGTGGTCATCCTGACGGGAGTGCTAAGAGCAGGAGGCGTGACTGCATTGGACGATGACGGGACTGGAATCACTGGGGTAGACGAGTGTCCAGTCGCAGTCGGACTCGTATGGTGATGAGAGGGAGTCGGAGTCTTCTGGCCAGCGGAGCATTCGAACTCGATTTTCTGGATACCGAAGACTACATCATCCACGGTGGCCTCCTCTGCGAGTTCAAATCGGACGGAGCTGGCACCACCGCACTGGTCGTTGGTGACAACAGTTCCCTTCGGAGAGATTGGGGCAACATGCTTGCAGGAAGAATCATCAGGCATGTCATAGATGATCTTGATCTCAGCCTCTTCGGAGGTCACCAGGTGAAGTTTGCTGATGGAGAAGGTCTTATCGCTGCCGGACGAGACCTCCGGGGACGTCTCGTCATCCTTGGAGAGATTCGACTCAATGCATTGACCCTGAAGACGTTAATATGGACATCGTTGTATCAACCGATGCGTGCCTACTTACGGCAAAGCCACCACCAACAGCACCACTGAAGCTGCTGCTGAAAGAGAACCCAGAAAACGCGAAGCCAGCGAAGAAGTCGAAAGGACCGACGGTGAGGCCAGCCCAGTCGAATCCACCGCGCATCTCGTCAGAGCATTCATTATTGGTATTATCCGGGCTAGTATAGCAATCATCCGTGCCCCACCACTGGAGAATCATCAGCCTGGAATCACCGGGTCTTTCTATACATTAACACTTACGGCGCCCGGAGGATGAGCCTGGGCCATGGCCAAGAGAGAGGCGAGTGCAACCGAAGTAGAGACCCTCATGATTACTGAGGTCAGCGACTAATAGTGGAACGAATGGAGGTAGAACCAAGACGAAAGTAGTGGGAATAGTAGTAGTAGTAGTAGTAGTAGTCGAAGAAAAAGAAGAAGATATAGTTCAGTATTATTATTCTCGACCAGCAATAACAACAACACCGTAACAATCAGATAACGAAAGACGGGGCCACCAAGTGAACCCCGAGATGAACGAGTGTATTGAATCAAAGAGATGTAAAATAGTACAACAACGTCAAAGAGAGAGAGAGAGAGAGAGAGAGTAAAAAAAAGAAAGAAAAGAAAAAAAAGGGAAAAGGTGAACAGATGGAAACAGAAGGGTGCAAGGTCTCCGGGGGGAGGGACTTCGACTACTTATTATAAACCGGCCCGGGTTTCATTTGTCTTGTCTTGTGTTTTTTTCTTTTTTCTTTCATTTTTGATGGACCCTGTTTTGATTCGGTAATGCATGGATAATTCTTTTTACCTGAGTAGTACTAAGTCATAATACTACTGGCTCTTCATTATTCCTGAGTATTATTTTTATTTTATTTCTTGTTTCTTGTCCGACAACAATGACCCCAAAGTATAACTAACCGACCAATCAGCGATTGTCGCACCGTCCCGCTAGTGCAGGTACGTCGATCCACTCCAACAATCACGGCGCCCCACCCAGTCTGCATTATTTCCACATAACCTGCGAATTGCGAGAGTGAGAGCAAAATATGCGCCCTGGATCGCCAATTGAATGCCTCCTCTCTGAAGAACGGAGTTCAGGTACCGATGTGCGAACCGGTAGTGAAGCCTTCAGACGAACAGGTGTGAGGATAAGATCTAGTCTAGCCTATGGGGAAAGGAAACCGGTCATGATCGCTCGAACAGCCGCCGGATCGACAGAGGGTCCTTCCTCTCAGGGCAGACTAAATAGTAGAAGAATAAGAATAAGAAAATACAACGACAACACAAAAAGGAAACGGTGGTGGCGAACCGCTGCGTCCAATCCAGAATCAAATCGAAATTACGACTAATCATAGGAGGAAATAATGTAAAATATGCAATTGATAGATCGAAGGTTTAGTGGAGAGACACAAAGCAGCCCCCCGAAGGGTTACAATTCAGTATCACACCCCGCACCCATTCTCAGAGAATAGTCGCATAGTATCAAGGCTATCATGTCAAGTTATGAATGAAGGTTCACGGCAGGGCCAGAATGTGCCACCATCACCCCACAGGGCGTCTCGCTTGAAACTCAGCCAGTGTGAGAGGGTCCCCGAAGCCTCTAATTTTACGGGAACTAATTATAGGGTTCTCGATTCTTTGGCAAATATTTCCTGACATGGATCTCTCACCACGCTCCCCCCCCCCCCCCCCCCCCCCCCCCCCCCCCCCCCCCCCCCCAGCGTCGATTAACCGCCGGACCGGATCACGAACCGCCCGAACCCATCCTTTAACCCCCGATTAACTCTTTCACACTCTGCGATTAAACTCAACAGGGTGGACGTAGCGAGACGAAGATAATGAGAAGCTCGCCGCAAAGACAACAAGCAAAACCCGATCTCCCATCCCACATCAGGGAACTCTTTACCTACTACTACTGAGCACCTCCCCCATTGAGGATAGGGTGCGAACCAATCAGATGATCACTGCATCAGCCACAAGTTATTTGCGACCTATCATTTTTTTCTCTCTCGGAATGGGGAAGCATGGTGAAACCATCTGGGAACCTCTTTCCCTCTCCATCAAGGCAAAAATGTTCTCGACCGAGGAATTACCGGCTCCCCAGGGGCCATACCCTGCGATGAGGTAAGGCGCTCCATCAGTTATGCTCCGATAGCATTGCACATCATCATAAAAAACTCGGTGCACCCTCGGCTTTGGGGAATCGAGGGCGCTTGCTTGGCATGTCGCACGATGCTCAACGGGTCCATGGGTTGCATCCTCAAGCGAGACCAAGTGTGGTGGCTTGCATCGAGTGGTATCTTGTTCGGCTCTCTCTTTCCATGAGAAGTCCAGGGCATGACCCAATGGCATGAGCTACTAACGAGACGTAGTACCAAAGCTGTCTTAGCCCTCTTGTTTTGACGTAGCAAAGGTTTCTTCCGCGGACCTCCGTTGTTTGAAGCCACTGTGGACAATGCTACCCTACAACTCTCCAGGATCAAGCAATCATTTCCTTGCTGCCTACAACGCAGAACGATCTGTTACGTTTCCCCTTCGTTTTTCTGTTTAAACTTTTTTTGCATTGATAAAAATATTATCTACGCGAGGTTTGTAACGTGACAGACCTAGAACAAAGAAAAATAAAGGGGAGACACATCAACAAATCCGAGTAAACAAGAGCCATATATCCCCTTCGCCAAATATAGCATGACCATCGACTCCAGTAGGAAAATCACGTAAACTTTTGGCCATCGGATTTTTCAGACTCCATCACCAGCTTCTCCTCGACCGAGATGAATTTCCTCACAGAAAGCCTCCCATACATACACAGACCGGTCCTAATCAATCAATCAAACCTTGGTCTAGACGCCCGCTCCATCCAAAGAAAATAAAGTAAAAAAAAAATAAAAATAAAAAAACACCAAACAACCAGCCGTCGAACCTTTTATCAGCTGAAACCGAGCCGAAGTCATGGCCCCTGACGGGGAGGTCTATGCCGCTAACACAGACTTAGTAAGGTTTGGGAATGAAAAGAAGAAAATGATAGCTCTGCCGTGACAATGTGCCAGTAAATTCGAGACATAAGTGGTCATAACAGTGATGGGTATCGCAAGAGTAAGAGAGACACGTCTTTACATTAAGATGTCTGCTGTTAAATTCCTAAAAAGGGAGTTGACTACGACGGTGGGCATCCATCAGCTTCCGTCGGACCGCCTCGCCGCCATTGTAACCGCTCGCTTTGCGTTTCCGCGTAGGCGTGCGTTGATCCGTATGTTTTGCGTGTCTAAAGACACTGGCTGGTCGAGATGGTGAGTTTGCCGGCATAAACTCCCGGTGTTGGGGGAGGCGTAGCAGTGCCTGGTACCGATTGTGATTACGACGGAAAGCCGTCACAATACCACGATCCAGGTGGTTCAAGAAACGCTCCGCACTGTTTGTTTGTGAATCCCCACTGCGATTAGGGGTTGGTGTGCCGGCAGCAGCAGGAATGGTGGGTGCAGCCATCGGCGAGGCAAGTGCATCATCGTCGAATTCTTTGTCCATATCATCGTCGGAGGAGCCGTTACCAAAGTCAATAAAATCATCAACGTTCAAAGCAGCCTCTGGATCATCCTCTTCATCATCCTCAAATGAGCTATCAATGGCAAAGTCACGAGACGGATAGAAGGCCTCAGGAGGACCCATGACTTGACCACCGGTGGTAACCTCATTTCCAAGGGCCGTCATCATGAGGTTGGCGCTAGAGGCCAACATTGGACTGAGGTCAACGTGATTTGGTGATGCGAGCGCATCTGTGTCACTCTCTTCAACGAGGTGCATTGTGGTTGCCCGCGGACTATTATTAGCCGTGCCACAGATGCTATTTGTGGCAGACTCAAGCCAATCATGACGGGAGGAGGCATATGCAGGAATGATCACCAGATGCTTGCCCGTGCAGTCCACGAGTGCAACAGGCTTGTGAGGATCCGCAACGAAGGTTCCCATTATGGGCCCTCGCCGACGGGAAGTGGAATCATTCGTCTCTTCAGCAGTGGTAGCTTGGAGAGAAGCCGAGGAATCGCGGCGCAGGATAGAGCGAGGATGGGTAATTGTTGCTGGTGGGGGAAGGTCTTCATCTGTAGTCTCGCCATCATCGGCTTCAAGTCGGTTAGTAAAAGGTTAAGTTCAATGTCCATAGGTGTCTGCATACTCTCGTATCCGCTAGACTCCGATTCCTCGGAGACAGCATCCGATTCAACGTGATAAATGTTTGAATGACCATAGTCGGACTCCGCAAACAGTTCGTCGGACTGCCGACGGCGGTTGCTGTAGGTCTCGTTGTCATTCTCAATCATACGACGCAGCTGGGGATCAAGACTGTCCTGCTGGAGGAAGTCACTCGGAATTTCATCCTCTGTATGGGAATCGCTATCTGAAGATGAATCTGAGTCTTCCTCAAAATGCACCCGACGAGGAACCGGCATTTCTACGGCCGTTTCACTGGCCAAGTCGGTTTCCCCAAAGGCTTCCATGGCGCTGTAGAGTTGCTCCTCGTCGAAAAATGAGGCAGCTGAAAGCAGCATGTGGTCATCAAACACATTGGGGCCCGCCCAATCATGGGAATTGGCGACGCTGACGGTAGAGGCTGTCAAGATGCCATTGAAATCGTTCTCATCCTCTGACTCCACGATCAACAGTTCTTCCAACTTCTCTACATCCTGATCTTCATCATCGTCCCCATCGCTAATGTAGTCGACTGCAGCGTAAACATCATCGGAGCTATCTTCTGAGTCGTTATCGCCACTGCTCTTTTGGCCATCGTAGCCGTCATCATCCGATAGCCTCATCTTCTTTGTTCTTTTAGTAGATTTCATTCCCGCCTTATGAGTCTTGTCACGACGGCCATAAGACGGGCCACGGACAGCAGGTGGGTCCTCTTCGTCATCAGCATCTGACTCGTTTACATCATCGCTGAGATCTACAGAAGAGACCGATGACACGCTGGAGACGGACGAGGAAGCCCTCCGTTTCCTGTCAGCCGCCAGTGACCCAAGGGAGATTGCCTTGTTTGATATTCTTGGAGAGTGTTGCCCGATGCGGGACATGGGACTCGAGTTGCGATGACGGTTCTCCCTGCCGGCGTCCTTCGAAGACCGCTTGGGGGAGTGAGAGGTTGGTGGCATTGCGTCGACAATGGTATTGTTTAGAAATGATAATTGAAAAAAAGTACGGTTCAATATGGATCCAAATCGGTTTTGGTTACCCCGAGTTGACAAAGTTTTGTTACCCGTTTGCAAGTCTTAGTGTATTGCGTCAGAGATTCCGTAGTAGGTATAAGTAGATGATCAAGGCAAGTTTGTTGCTTTTCTTGGCCGTCAATTCGTTATAGCGTCGGGAGGATCAGGGGAGCATTCGTTATCGTTTGATAAAGGTGAAGGATAGGTGGTCAAAGGCCAGGGGTCGGAAGAGAAGAGGGGGGGAAATTTGTATCAGAACAATAGAGAACTTTTTCGAGTGTGAAAGCACCTCACCGTCCACCGCGGACGTTAAATGTGCCTCTTCTGTAACTGTACTTTGGGGCAATCTCGACGCTGCAAGACTTTGCGTCGAAAGAGAGAACAAATATCGTCAAGTCGATTGAGGAAACTCGGAGCTGCTGGACTGGGGAGCAGGAAAAGACTGCCATGCCCCCCAGCGAGGAATTTACAGCTCAACGAAGGCCATTTTGGCAACGAACTTATGACGATATTTGTTGGTAAGGACAGTGAAAAGAATTTCTATAGCGTGTAAAAAGGAGGGGAATCTGCGACGTTGGATGGCAGATCGAATGAGGGGTGGATTGGGATGTTTGGAAGAAGAAAAGGCCGGGAGAAAGAGAAGGGAGACAGAAGATCAGCTAGCGTACTGTACCACCGTCGTCACTGGCCCGTTACAAGACGGAACAGACTTGAGGATGGGGCGGGCCAATTTTTCCAATCATGGTGGGGCTTGCATCACCCGGTCGCAGTATTGCCATCTTTGATTGGTCAGGAACCACTAAAGCATGTATCATCATTGGTCGGCAGGTGCTCACCGCATCTTTTTTTTTTTCTTCCCTCTTCTTTTCTGTTTTTTTTTTTTTTTTTCTTTTACCTACCGTTTCTCCTAGCGGCCGGAGCCAATGACTGAATGGATCTGTAAAGGATTTGATTTGAGGCGATATTCATCAGTCATCGAGACTTGAACAGCCAGTAATGGGATATGGATTCGACCAGCTCGATAAGGATTCACTGCTGAAGTTGAGTCACGACCCTCGGATAATCCAGGACTCGACCAAAGGTACCTAGTTACGAAAAGAGCTCCGAAAGGCGAACTGATATCGATGTACAGTATGTATGTACGGTACTCTGTACAGGAGGATTTTCCGTTGGGTACCTTATTCTGCAGCTTGCGTCGATGATCCATCAATAACGACACTCACCCCGTACCCAGTTTTGCGTTTGCCATGTCAGAGATACAGGGCGCTTGGCCCGCTCTACAAATGAAAAGTTTCAATACGACGAAAATAGTCGGATACTCAGACAAGCGAAGAAGGGAACAGCACTATGCCTCATTTATGAGGCATATTTCTTCTTCCGACAAGCGTGACAGCGATTCAAATCTCCTACATTTCCGACATACGTACGTCTATCTACCTTCGAAACCATTCCACAGCCAAATACGGGAATAACGCACGAACTACCTACCAATAGCCCTGTAGGTGACAAGAATGTAGATCTCTTCTGAGCCTCCCATCCCCAATGAGGGGTCATGTGGAATGCGATATCAAGTATGTAAGAAAACGATCTTCCAACGGATGCGCCAAAATCTCCGTAAAATTACCAACGTTCGACGGAAAAAGCATTGCCTAAAGGATGGGACATGAATATGTAGTAGTATGTACAGACTAAGGACATACTTACATGCCCCATCAAGTCAGGGGGCTTTCTTTGAACCGTGCTTCCTGCACGAGCCTGCAGACAACTACATCATCAATCTCTAGATCACAACTGTATTTACCCGAGAAATCTGATTCATCATATGAGTCAGGAAGAATAACAAAACCAATGTATCTGCGAGTGGCAGGATTGAATTTTGTCGGCGATTCGTTGGATTGCTGCCGAGTACAGCAGAATTACAATGGTCCCTCCATATGGAAATGTCTGTAATCATTCTCTTACCTCCAATCCTGGTTCGGATTGGCCGAGGTCCGCCACTAGCGGCGGCCATCTACCGCGCCAACGACTGAAGTAATGATTCATTTGCAAATTCTATTTTATTGATTTTTTCTGGTCTAGTCCGGACGACTGTCGTCCCTCTTGCTTCATATTTTCACAATCCCTCTCCACAGTGGCAAGCAGAGGACAATAACACAAAGGAGAAGGGGGAAGAAAGCTATATTGAGGTTCATACAGGCAAATTCCCGCCGTTGCCGCCGTCAGGATATGACACGACACACTTGTCCATTACCTGGCACCAGGAAGGATTAGGAGTTAGGTAGCTATTGATGGAGTATGAGCACCTACTATTGCCTAGATCGTACATGTACATACTTACTTGCTCACCTAAAATACTTAGCCTTTGTAGTCGACACTCGTACGTATGATGCATGGCCTGATTGGATCAAAGGGGCGGTAAGGGGACAGCTGGCTGCATTGGAATGGTTGCCGGATCGTGGAACTGATTATCTATATGCAGGATGAATGGGCCATGCAGGCGCGCTATCCGGTATGGCTCAAATCCTGGGCAGTGGGCTATACAATGCGTACACTAATTAATACACGCATGGGCATAAACTGGTGAGACCGGCTGCAACATCAGCTCGTGAACCCTGAATCTATTGGGTAAAACAAAACTACTATACTATATACAGATGCCAGGAATCACCTGCATTTCTAGTCCAGAATGTTCCGTATGTATGTACAGTTGTCCGTCTCCACCGGTGGTTCGATACTATTACGGACAACAGTGCTTCAAATAGCCAGCTTTTCACGGGCGCTACATAAGAGTTAGAAGACATCATCCAATGTACTAACTACCAGGAGGTAGTCAGGGATCATGTGGCATGTAAAATACATTTTACACTATAATATCTCCATATATGGAACTTCCAGTAGGCAAGTCCTTCTCACCTAGTAGTACCCAAGTAGGTACTAGTAGTAGTAGCCCTTTATCAAGACGGTAATTTTCGTTATGATACCAAGCTCCACTAACCATTTATGTCCATTAGGCCCATCACTTACTCATGATCGGCAGCCCCCGAAGATCCCATTGGCCAATGCATACTCATTCTCTGCACCCCGCACCCGTCGATTTATTTTCCAGCGTACTATGGAAGCATCAATGCCTTAAATACCAGACAGTCCACCACTTTAGTACGAAGCACTAGAGTAATAATTAGCAGTAGCTCCAAGGCATCTCGCCTCATGTGCTTCATATGTGCAGGCTGTCTCGGGCGTCTGTAAAATGAGTCTAGCTAGCGCAGAGCCGATCTTCGAGAAAATTCCGGCACGTGAGGATGGGCCGGATTGATGCCGACCTTCCCAAGAAGCCTCATGGAACCCGTTGAATTGCCACTCGGGACCGCATATCCGCAATTTCTGGCCGGACCGATCCCTTTCCATGGCTCACGGGAGATTAGGTGCTATCTTTGAATAGAACAGGTGGCCAATTTTGACGTCCTCTCTACCCCCCAGTGGTTGTTGCGTTTTATTTTCATTTTTTCCTTTTGCGCAGAGGCCCATTACTCATCATACTCTGGTGCTACCTGACTGGCTGAAGAAGATCACAGTGTCATATTGCTCGTGTTGTTAACATGGAATCGTCATAGTCATCTGCATAAACTAAAATCCTTAAAGTACCAAGAAACCAAAGGCCCGGTTCTGTGTCGTTATCCTGTAATCATGACCATACAAGCTTCGTGAAGTAAACAAACGTGGTATCGAACAATAACCCCAAGTAGCCAGCCCAAACACGAAACGAGCGAATAAAAAAGTCAAAATCGAAACAAAGGTGAAACAAGAAGGCATAATCAGGTTCCCGGGTATGGCTGAATTTTTGTAGCTGGTTCTGGTTTCTGGCTCGATCTGCCCCAAATGGATAAAATTGATTTTGATCTCGTCGGTTTGGGGTTATTATCCTTCATATCGTTATTCTCCAATTGTGTACTCTCAGCCGCAGCCATAGCTCTCTCACGGGACTGTTGGGCATCTTTCACGCCCTCCCGGATTTCAGCTGCCGAAGCACCTTGCGGGGCAGTTGTAGTGAGAGTCTCAGTTGTTCGAATTCTTTCGTCAGACGAAGACTGCTCGTTCAGCTTTTCTATCTCCTCCTCGGTGACGAGACGTTCGTTCTCGAGTCGGACTTCGCGACCACGTTTATGGCAGTACCAAAGAACGAATAAAAGGACTGTGTGACGCAAATGTCAGCATGTTTCGCCAACAATAGCAGGTCGAGCATAGAAATCTACGGTCAGTCACACTTACTAGATAGAGCCAATGACCAAAGCACATTCATGCCCAGCACGGCAGGGAATCGAGCTCGCAAGAACGCCATGATCGATCGTAGCATGCCGACAATGGCCGCTGGTTTCCCAACCAGTTCTTTCAGGCTGGGAACCTTAATACCCATCTTATTGGCAGCGGCGGCTGCCTTGCCAATGTTATCTATATTAACGCCGCTCTTTGCAGCCCTTTCACTTGCTACAGCGATCATCTCAGGTGCCAAAGTTTCCGTCCATCGCTCTGGAAGCTTTTCGATGAGCTTCTGTATAGGCCCTGGGAGCTTAGAGTATGCGCCTTGCAACTGCGTGTTACCGTTGGTAAGGAGCATCTCAAGGTCATGATAAGCAGTGGGGACCCCGTTTATCAAGTCCTTGAAAATCAACTTGAACTTGCGCAAAAGCTCCTGCATCTCTTCGCTGACCGAGAAAACACGGTTATTGTCCGCTGCGAGGTTCAGCCTTTCTAGTATCTCCGTCATATCCTCTGTCTCCTGCCTTGCGTCATTTTCGTCCTTGGAATCGGTGGGTGGTTTAGTCTGCTCGTCACCCGATACTTCGGTCTTTACAGGTTGTTTGTCCTATCACCATAGAATGTTAGAATAAATAACTGCATCAAAGGGCGATGAATGAAAGAACAGGAGCAGAGAAAGAGCTCACTTTTTTCACTGTGGTCTTTCTCCGTAACCAACTGCTCCAGGTTTTTTTCTTCTTCTCCTCTGTCTGCGAAGAACTTCCATCCTTGGAGCTCTGTCTTTGGGGATCAGGACCAGATCTTTGTTCCTCCTTCTCTCGAGCCTTCCTTGCTTCTTCACCTAGCTCTCTGAACTCTTCCAAGGGCGACACTGGTGATAGGAGGGTGTCAGGCGCATCTGTTGCAATGGGACTGACAGGCGACCGGCTATCATCAGCTGCGCCAGTAGAGGGATGAGGTGCTTCGCTTGTGGGTGTGGGTTCGGACACGATATTTTGTAAGAAGGCTTCGTCCTCGGAGGTCAGCACTGGGTCGTGCGGTTTCGGCTGTGACGGACGTCGCCAATGTTTGATTTGCTGCATGTTGGGTTATTTTATCTAAATAGGACGAATAAATAAATAATCAGAGGATAAAAGAAAGTGAATGAAACAATTATATTCCTCTAAGATAGCTTAAAGGCAGTGGCGAAGTTAAAAGGCAGTCTTGGCCAGCAAGGGCTGAGATCGAGCAGATCGACAGAGGGGTATTAAAGTTCGTAGGTCGGTGAGCTGTATGTTCCCAAAAATTATTTTTTAGAGTATCCCTAGATCACAGTGATCTAGACCAGAAACGTCGCCTAAATATTTCAAAGATCAACATTCAGTTCCCCCAGAATCTGGAGAACGGCGTCTACAAATGCATTCAGGAATCCAGGAACATCGAAGCTTCTGGGGCGATGATATCACTGCCTGACCTGTGCGACTGACTTCATGCGCCACAAATTGAGTCGCACAGCCACAGTTACTCCTTCTGTCAAAGATCTACCCTGCCGAACTATGATTGGCGGGTTGCCAACCAGCAACTTATATGCATGTTACGCTTTTCACTAATGTATGAGCATTGATATGAGTTATGATCTATCATCTGCCTGTTCTCAGCATGTAAGCAGTACGTCTGCCCTCGCTTCTGACGACGTTGAATCGTATTTCAGTAAAATACTTGTTTACCGTTGTCAGTTACCTCTGACCTGAATTGAACATTTTTTCTTGGCAACTCGATGTGTTTATGTTGCTGTTACTCCCTAAATATATTGGGTAGAAGCTAACCACCGCTACGTAAGTCAGATAGAGATATTATATTCCAGTAGGCCCCATGAAATCCTCACGTGGATATGTCGCGTGTTCGGGAAACACTATCATCTTAGTACAAAGGGCTGCATCACTGTGATATAAAAATGACAGTCAAATATATCTACAACCCAACCACTCCTCTTCCCCCACCCTAATTACACAGTTGATGATAATACTAGTAGCTTTACACACCCATAAGTCTCGCTCGTCGGTATCAAAAGCAAAGGTCATCTACTTTCTCGAGGTGAACCATTTGATTCCTAAAACTCTCGCACAAACCTTACTGCGAAAACCGAAGACCGAATAGAAAGACTCGGCATTGCTGTTTCTACAGCGACTTACTTTATCTTGCGTTCATCCAATCCCCACCTCTTCCTCATCACATCAGCCGGTACATCTTTCGCTATGTCTTGAACAATATCCTCAAGAGGTAGCCCTTTGATATCGTAATCCACCCCATTAAGCGTTAAAGCATCAACCTCGTGAGATTTGCTAGCCTTCTGGGGAAAGGTGGGTTTAGCGTTGTTATTCTTGTCCATATTCCTGTGCGTCCTAACTCCGTTAACTGATTGCCCTATCTTAGGGAGTGGGGGACAAAGTCACCATTTTCTAGGTGGTGAAGTATACGGGATTCAATGCGGTTTCAAACGAGGTACAGACTGAGGCGGACTCTTTATATGAGCCTCGACTCCCGTGACTACTAGTACGGTCAGATGAGTTGCTGCTTTCTTGGCATTGGGCGATATACTTCGCTTGATTTATTGTAGATTTATACTGACTGGAAGCATCCAGGATAAGGAGTATATTAACAGAGGATATAGCCACGGGTTAATCGATAAATGGTATGGAAAGCCCAATAAAAATTACCTCGGTATGAATATATCACCATAAATTCGCTTCATGCAGGTCCAGACATACACAAATGACCTCTGGAGTCTGGCTGCAATATCAATGATCGCAACATTGGCTGTGGTTATAACTAACTGAGCGGATACTTTTGAGGGGCAATTTAATAACATAGACTAGAACTATTCATTTCTATAAATTGTAGAGTATGATGAGGTAGTTAAAACATAGGATGGTAGTATAAAGTATACCATGTATTATCAACCCCCTAAGGTGTCACCGGTGTCTTGTATGATCTCTCTGAACCGACTTCGACATCTTTCCCTATCTTCTGCACTACCATCAAATACGTCGAAAACAAGAGACTTTTCAGCTCGAACTAGATCCAACCATTTTGCATAACGCCTTCGATGGAATTCTACAGTACCACCTTTCAGCATCTCTGGGCTGGGGTATGATATCCGAACTTGACGGAGGCCAGGAAGATCAGCAACTTCAGCGCAGAGAACGGTCCAAGAGAGCAACTCTCGCTCTCGGATGAAGGACTCCGAGAGGAGGGAGGTAGGGCAAAGCTGAACTTGTCGAATATTGTTTCTTGCGAATTCCGACAGGCGATCTTTCAAGTACATTAATGAGGTGGGATTCGAGGAAGCGGAGAATATGGTGTTCGCGTATAGAACCGGAAGGGCTTCACAGTATATTTGTTGATTTGTCTGAAGTAAGGCTACCGGCAGATGTATGGAAGGCGTGCGAGTGTATCTGAGCTCTCGAGTAGGCCGTCCGTTTGGGTCATCTGTGTTTATTATCGGACGACTCACATGCCTGTCACGACTGACAGTGACGAGGATATGGTCGCAAGTAGTAGCGAAGACAAATTGGTAGATAAGCAGACGAATCTCGCTTGGAAGATCCAAGAAGCCCGGGAATACAGTCCGCTCAGGTTTGGGCGTTTGGCGAAATAGCTTGAGGATCTTTGGAAGTGCCTTCCTGCGGAATCTTTTATCGTAAGTTGTCAGTTTATTTTTCATAATATGCAAAAGCGTACGCTGGAGCAAAAACAGAGTAGTATTGCTATCGGGTATGTTTACTTTTTGTGTCGGGAAGTTTTCCTGAACCATTAACTAGATTCCAGAGTGAAAGGTAATATAATATAATGCAGGGGGAGGGCGACACTAATTATGGCTGTAGTAGCTCCATCGACCGCAAGATGTGCACTTATCGAGTCTGTACGTTAACCCAATCGTGAAAATAGCTGCGAAGATCATCTGCAATTTGGGATGAAACTCATGGCTGATTGAGGCTGCAAGAAGTCAGCCTCGCAAAATAACCCTTGTTCAGTCATCTATTATGTTTCTTCTAGCCTCAACTGTAACTCATAGCTTTTGTTTCCATAATAAAAGAATGGGAAGAAATGGAGTGTTCATCAATAATGGCTTTAGCTATTATTAAAGCTATACAATTTTATCCTGGCAACACTTGCAATATACATTCCACTGCTTAGAGAACTAAGTAGACATCCTTGGCGCCCATCTTAAGGACTTCTAGTAGGATACCTTACCGATAGTCCGATTTTGCTCGTGTCCTTGCGCAAGGAGAGTGATGGCTTATCAGCCGATGCTCCTTACTTAGTGTATGCATATCGGGCTGTTAGAGACGGATAGTAAGTGGCTAGAAAGATGTTCAAATTGCTTTCGCAATATTGCGCGATATTGAAAGTCATAGTCATTGTTGGAAAAGTATGAAGCCAATGAAGGAAAGAGAAGCGGGTTATGCAGAGAATGTCAGCATTTACCCGCTGAGCTTGGAAATGATACCAAGATTTGGAATCACGAGAGCTTTCACTTTGTGGCTTGCTTGATTCTTACCAGGGATGACACTTTTCGCAGATGCTGAAAAGCAGAGATGAAGCAAGGCAGTCTGGCCATCAGGTACATTGGATGAATCAATCCAATATCTCAATCACGGTCCGTAAAACCACCTCTGTGAAACATTTACCCGTGGATCAAGCCAACTTCTCAGTCACTGTCAGTGTAATCACTATCTGTGATATCAGTGTCTGCCAAATCAATGTCTGTGAGACTGCTGTGTGTGTAGGCATTGTCCCTTCGAGCCCTAGCATTTTCCAACCACTCCTCCAGTTCGTCTGCTTGGAAATTTGCAGCAAAATCAGCCAGCACACCCAGCACATATAATCCATACAATTTAAGCAGCGTGAGAAGTGTATGTATTATGACGGATGTAATGAGTACATCTCCCTGGATAGTAATCCCTGCTAATGTCCAGTTCACCATAGTACCCTATGTCAGTTTTTACCTAGGATCAGCGGATGATATAAACATTGATACTTAGCAACGAAAAAGACAGGGGTTCGGAAAAGAACAGACTCAATATGAGTAATAAAATGAGAGCATTTACTTCTTACTCACCTTGATTGTATGAAAGGGCAAGGCTTCGATAAGAAAAAGTAAGTGAACGCTTATGCTCTGGTGACTCTGGCCGCGGCAAGACCTCAACGTTCTGGTTATGATGATCAGTGCTTTGGTGAATATTGTGTTCGTTGCTATAGTAAAAGCATTCTGCCTATGAGTATAGACATCTAAAAGTGCTGGTTGTCACCGCCTAAGAAGAAGTTGGTATATGTCATTCTTTGGTGTTGTGTGGACCTCAAAATATTGATTGCTAGTACAATGAGTAGAGCTTTCCAGGTTGACACAAATCAAAATATAAGTAACCCTGAAACCTATGCAGCTCTACTATATCCTAATAATTTGGATATAGATATTGATCACCTGTGGTTGAGATGATCCTATTAATGATGCAGGGAATAGAGAGTGAATATTCATGGTGAATCGGTGATTATGATCCATGAAGATAATTACGCTTGCACATAGAGAGCTAATCTGTGATTAGAGTATGCTGAAGTAAAACTTATCCACACATTATTTCATACAATCTGGAATAAATTATGTAGGAACTGAGTCATCTACAAGAAACCATGATCTACGCCGTCATGTGGCCGATCATCGATCTCACCATCACATGATTCATTCCCCGCATCTATATAAGACACTCCCTGCCAGCTCCATCCCACCTCTCTTCTTTCCTCTCTCGCGCTCCCCAGGGTCGACCAAGGCTCGCTACGTGAATCTACTCCGCGTAGGTGGATTTATGTAGGCGAAAGCCAGCTCCCAGGAATCCTACACCTTCTCAACAGTCTGTAAGCTTTCATTTTCATTAATGAAGGCTTGCGATTACGAGGAGGATCTTGTCTTGGGAAGGCTTCCAGGACTCTCTGTTTCATGCAAAGTGCGTGAGTCGGTAGCGTCATTCGTTTATATCAACCAGCTCATTCGATTCCTTTCATTTGGCTTCTTCTGTCAATCTTTTATCTCTACGTCTGGATGTCTCTAGTGTCATTTCTGGCCAAGTTCATGGGTATGGACGATAGGCTGAAAACCGCTAATCGCTCGTTCACCCGAAGCGATCGAATCGGCAAGTCTAGAAGGTCACCAAGGAAGACACACGGTAGGCATGTGAAGGCGAGGAAAATGCAAGAGAAGGTGGAAAGTCAGTCACCGGCTACGTGAGTAACTAATGTAATTTCTTGTTTTCAAAAACCCTGTTCTCTGTTGTAGAGTGCCTACTTGAGCTCTAGCACAAGACTTTAAGCTAATCGTAGATGGTTTCTATAGTCCCCTCACGAGCCCTATAGTCACCATGATCGTGAGTCATGAACAACGTGTCTTCGTAGCTCATGAGGAAATACTATGCCGCTCGCCTTTATTCCGATCTCTACTCCAAGACGGGTTCGTCGGGGACAGCACGAATAAGGCAGTGGCTCTGCCAGATGAGTATGTCCTCAAATCAAGAACAGCAACAATACCAATACAAGGAAATGTTTCTAACATATATCAGAGAGCCAGAAGTTTTATCTTGCGTTCTCGAATTCTTGTACAAGGGAGATTATTTCCCGCGCCTGCTCCGTAACAAGGACACCAATTCATGGGAACTCGAGAATAGCCAGAATGTCACCACCCACCCCGGTGGCCGCGGGTCGAGCGAAGCGACTATGTTTCACTCCGCTGTAGGCGACATCGTCCTCAGGGACACGGTCGTGTACTGTGCAGCCGAGAAGTATGGACTGGAGGGGCTCAAAAGCCTTGCTATCCGCAAGCAGGGTCTTCAGAGCGGAATCCCCATCGATGTGATTTTAAGATCCGCTCGGTATGCCTACGACAACACGCCGGACTCCGAGTGTCGACTGCGCTCACATTACTTGGCTATGATCATTCGGACCCGACAGATTTTCAAGACCAGTGGGACCATGCAGTATGAGATGGAGATGGGTCATAAGTTCTTTTTTGATCTGTTCGTTGCTATGTGTAACCACATGGATGATCTTGAGGAGATTAGGTTGGTCTTCTTCAATTTCCTGCTTATTTTGAACATAAGTATGTGCTTACACTATCTCACAGTAACGATGAATCACCTAAGATGACCCAATGATTGCACAGCAAGCACGACAATATGTACAGAAAATCATTTAAAAAAAAAATCCGATCTTCTTGTTAAAGAGCCGAACGAGACTGCTTGAGCTCAGATCAATCAGTTCCTTTCCTTGACTCATGCTGGTTTCTTCACTTCTCCGAGGTTGGCCTACCGTATCATTCGATATGGTTTTAGGGACCATATCAATATCTCGTTTTAATGAACTTTTGAGGCATGACTTGTTCGTTTCGGCGCCACTCCTTGAGCTGAGTCTTTATAGTGCTTTTGCAAGTCTTAGATTTTAATCATCGCTCTCTTGAAATTACGCGACTTTGTCTGTCCTAGTTTGTTTAGTATCTAGGATGCATGGTTGATGTCGGAAAGTAGAATGATCTACGTTAGGAATTGAGATATTAGGCCGCCTCATCTTACAAGATTCTGGACTTTGTTATACAGACTTAGGTGGTTGTATCATTAAAGCACCTATTAAGATTTCCTATTAATACACCATATAGTTATCGGCATAATTCTTTCGCCTCGGACAGGTAAAAGTTGACATACAACGGAGACGCTTGCTCGCTTGCCCACACAAACCTTCAACATACTCGCATAACAACAACACGGAGCGACACCAGAAACCAACAAAAAGAAACGAAACGAAATGTCTCACAGACCATCAAGACGCCACGCATATAATTAAGTAAGACGGAGAGCTTCCGTTTGCAATAGGGCGCTATTAGGCAGTCTTCTTCCTCCGGCCTCGCTTCGGCTTTTCTTCAGCAGGCTCTTCTTCAACAGTCTCCGCTTCATCGTCTTTCGCAGCAGACTTTCGCTGGCGCTTCGCAGCGGGCTTCGCAGCTTTGGCAGGAGCTTCCGGGGACTCCTTATCCTCGGTGTCATTCTTCGAGGCACGGCCCTTCCTAGTTGCCCTAGGTTTTACAGGAGTTGCCGCATTGTCGTCTGCTTCTTCCTTTGTCGCCTTATCAGCTTCGGAGGCTCGCTTTCCACGTGCTCCTTTCTTGGGCTTCTTGGTTTCCGGTGCCTCTTCAGCCTGGTCCTCAGCCTCCTCTTTGATTGACTGACGGCCACGCTTCTTGGTCTTTGGCTCAGGAGACTTTTCTTCAGCTTCGCTCTCCTGTATACATGGTTTAGAAAGCTTGTATATGGGTTACATGGTAATGATGGTGAGACAAACCTCAGCGGCAGCCGTTTTCTTCTTTGATCCACGCTTGCGGAAGCCATTCTTACCAGGACGGTTCATTTCAACATCCTATATCCGTCAGTACTTGGAATTGAGAACACAGCACTGAGTCTAGAAAATAACAATCGGAAGGGGACATAAGAAAAAGGATTTGCATACCCCCTTCCATTCCTCGTCATCAACATGGCCCTGTTCCAGCGCCTTCTTGACCTTCTCCTGATTTTCGGGAGTAAGATCTTCGAAGCCATCTAGCTGTTCGTAATCCTTCTCGTCATCATCCCCAAGATTCTCATTGAGACTAGCAATGATTCTGGGCGTTACACAGCCCCTTTTACAAGCGTCAGTCTGGCAATTCTGATAGGTCTATTCAGGTTAGTAGGAGCTCACCAATGTCTCCAGAAAAATGCCTGGATGCGCTCGGTGTCAACCCAGGTGCCGAGACGGAGCTCGCCTTTGGCGATCTTGACCTTCTCGTCTTTGCATTCTTTGTTTTGACAGCCGGCTCTGCCGGTGGAGGCTTGCTCTATTTCAAGGTTAGGATAATGCTCTATGTATGGAAATGAACAGAGCAAGGCAGCGTCTATATATAATAAATGTACAGATGTAGCAGTAAAGGTCGAGGAACGAAGAACGAGAGAATGATAGAGAGGGATACGGATAGGAAAAAAAAAAAAAAAGAAAAAGATAAAACGAAGGAACTGTGTGACATCTGCCTTATTGCAAGTAGGCACCCAGCGGCTGATTGACATGGCTGGGAACACAACCGCGACCCAGGGACGACAGCAAACAGGTCCAAGATCACACTGAATAGTCTCTATCGCATCTTCGCAGTAGTGATAGTGATAGACCACCAAACTATTTGCCCAAATACAAGACAGAAAATTTAAAAAGTCACTCACCCAAGCGATAAGATGGCATGTTAAAAACTAGCGACGCGGCTGTTTTTTCTTTGATCTGCAGTGCGAAAGAAGCGCTAAAAAGTCGCAATATTATTCAAGAATGCCAGATTTAGATAGAAAACTAATAGTGATATTAGACCTATTAGTGTATCATAGGAAGCAGAAGAGAAGCAGGGGGAAGAAGATTCGTTAGAGGGAAAGAGATGGAGGATGAAGGGAGGAGAGAAGAAACCGACAAAAGAGAGAGCAACGGAACACGCCACCGACCAAACCCGCAGCTCTCTCTACATTTGTCTTAAGCAAATTCCTCTTTCTTGCCCTGTTTTTCATTATTTAATTCTTCTCAGTTTACCTTTGTCAGGCTTAACGTCTTTGTGATCAATTAATCACAGCGTGCTTACTTTTATTTTCTGGTTTGGGGGGTTTTCCGCCTGCTAATTCGGTTTATGGCTACAAGTAGTACCTATACAGTAGGCTGCTCGTTCCTCTGCCCTCGAATAAAACATACATGCTTTGAAAATCGCACGAATTGCCCAGCAATACTCATGAAAATTATTGTTAACGGCATATGGAATTAAATTACCAGTCATATCCTAGTAACTGTTCATTTTGGTTCCTATCTCCTACCCAAAGTCCAAGCGAGAGCTACGGTGCTGATAAGAATGCGAGAGAGCAGCTAATACTGATACTTACGACCTTAGATAAGCACAGATCAGATAGACTAAGAACTGAGCAGAGTGCAGCACCAAAGAAGCTTAGACTCTCTCAAGAGAATTCGCGACTAATTCAATATTCTCCAGTGTAGTAACATGCTTTCGTAACATCACAACTGCCCCCAGGCTGAGACGAGACACGAAAGCCGATGCCGCGTGCTCCTCACTCAACTTTGCACCTGCCGGTGTGCGGTTGTGATGCTCAATCATATTAAGAGCTTCGTCAATAGCCCGGCGTAGTAGTTGTGGGCGGATGCAAGTATCGTTGTGCTTCTGCTGGGGGTCTGCGAAATAATGCCAAGCTAGAACATCTTCTAAGCCAGCGATAGGGTTTGCAAGGGCATGTTGGATGAAGGTTCGAGTTATCAAGAAGGCTTTCTCCGTGTATTGGGTCGACTCGACGCGCCTGTCTTCTTCCGCAGCAAGTGTTTCGTAGCCAGCCTCATCTTGGTCAGGTTAGTACTCGTGCTAGCCCTCCGGCGAATGTTGATACGTACTGTAGAATGGCATTTTTACCAACACGAGACCCATGATTGAAACCAATATCTGCAAGACCGTCGAGTTGGTGGGAGACCAACTTTCTGTGGGGTTCTTCCCAGGCCAAGTTCCTAGGAGACTTAAGCAGATATTGCCATTTTCTCCCAAGTTCGGATTGATCATCCCAGTTCTGTCCGTCCACGAGTGGAAATAGGCTGCTGGAGGACGAGTAGGAAAATCATCAGGGAAATGAAAGTCAATCACGAACGGCGCATGCTCATATGGTGTTCCTTGAGGCCCGATTATCAGAACCCGTAATAGGTCCATCCTAGACTCCCATGTCCGCACAAAAATTCCAGTTGGTAAGGATGACTGAAGGATTTCAAATTCTTTTTGTATGCGCTTGATACGCAATCCAGGAGCTTCACTCGGAACCGTAGAAAAGAAATGGTGGTCAGAAGGGGGCGAGCTTTCTAACATAGAGAAACCTGGAGGACATGACGATGGCAGGGCTAATGAGAGCATAGGTGATCTATTTTCCACTCGAGAGACTTCAGCCCCGGTCTCATCAGTACCAGGTTGTTCCCGCTCATCGTGGTCAAGCCTCTCAGGAGGATTGATAATTGACAAGGCGGGAGCCATGAGCCCATCGTTATCATCGCTATCGTTTTCCACCTCCTCAAATTCCTCATAGTCAAGCTCGGATTCGCCTTCAGTTGCCCAGTCATCATCCCCACTATCATTATCAAGACGCGCGCCGCCCTCATATTCAATTGTCTCAGTGAATGGGAAGTCGTCTGATTGTTCAAAACGATCGATAGCCGCGAGGCTAAGTAGTTCGAGTGGCGGGAGTGGCACAGGCGGAATTATATTATCCTCATCAATTATCATCATAATTCTCTCCCATGGCACGCGAATATCACGAACATTGTCGGCGCCTACAGTACGAATGGTGATGGTGCCCTCAGTATCTATTGAAATGATCTTGCCAATGAAGTTTGTTGGTGATTTGATGCTGAATTCTTCGTGATGTACGCTGTATTTGGAAGGTACAGGTGACGTATCAATCTCAGTAGTCCTTTTGAACCATTCAAAGTTCACCATGGATAACTTCATGGACTCAAGGTATGAAAGTGTTTGAGAGAAGGAGACAGGAGACAGAGAGCTCAGCCGACAAGGGCCAGCGGCTCTAGTCGGCTCATTGTCAATTGCCGGTATTGATGACCGGTGAATTATCCCGGGTGCCAGAAGCACTAGGTCATTTAGTGTCCTTTGCATGCTAGGGTATGAGTAAAGCTCATAGATGGAGACTTCTGTAACGGCGTCACTAAGTTCACCTAGGAAGGATCCAGGCACTAACATGTTTCCCTGATGCGTCACTTTGACATCGGGATCCTTATACCAGCGGACCGATGCTATCCTTTCCCGGCTATCTACATTTTGAATCACCCCGACTCTCCTAACATGCAATGTTTCCCTCATATGGCGCCCGAGGGGCCCCGTATTGTTCTTGCAGGGTTCCCGGATTATCTCAATACCATCTTTCAAGACAACTAAATTTCCAGGCCAGACTTCATCCTCAACGCCAAGGAATTTGAGCAGAGAAGTGGCTGCTTCGGTGGTGATAGTCCCATCTTGCCACTGAATAGTGATCTCTGTTTTCATGGAAGTAACGCGGAGGATGTTTATATCTTGGCCAAAAGTTTGGTCAGTGGGCAGATGCTGATATGCAGGATACTTTACAGCTGCAGATATTGAATCCCGGAAACGCACCCTGTCCCCAATGTTAAGCCAGGAATCTGAATGAACGGGCTTTTTATCGGGGTTTCCCCGGGAAACCTGCCCAAAATCGCATACCATTGCGTTTCCGCGGAGAGTAGATGCTCTTAGTACCTCGATGTTTGCACCACCACTATGGGATGTGCCTGGGGCAAAAACATTTGGACAGAGCCAGTCGACTTGAATATCCATGGCTGGAGTGGCTAGGACATAGCCCTCTGGTTGTGACATCGAGGCTGCACTAGAGGACAAGTCGCCTCTGCTCAGATTGTTCCTGGACGTAAAAGAAAATTGGCCAGGGAACAAGAAACTTGATTCCGTGGACCAAATCGTGCCACCACTGGCCGAGGGGTAATATCGCGTAGCACTCATGTTGCTGGGTAATGTGACGAGACTTTCGGCTCCGAATGAAAATGGAATCTCCAGGGCACTCGGATCGAGGGGAGATATAACACTTTGATTTGGGAGGAGCAGTATGGCATCACGATCAATGCCATGGATTATTCCGAGCTTCTGCCGGTAGACGATATAATCGCCTTCGGAAAATTCTTCGTATTTCTTTAGTTCTACTACTGGGATGCCGTGCAGAAGCGGAGGTTCTGTGGCATCGTTCTCAGTTGCTAGGCTGCCTTCACGCTTGATGACCTTTTCGGTGAAGTTCAGAGAGCCATACTCTCCAGTCTCGGGGTCGAATGCTCGATAAGCGATAGGTTCAAGGCTACATGTTGCAGAAGTACTGATAACCGTACCACTGATCGTATCATCTGGGTGCCGCTTGACAGTGTCGCCAAGATCGAAAGTGCGGTCGAGTAGTTCAAGGTCGTTCTCATGTATGAGCGAGTTTCCCTGTGAGGGCTCTGTGAAGCTAACAAAAGCATACCCCTTTGGAGGCTAACGCGAGAATTAATTTTCAGTGAGAGAGTCGACTGTCTGGTTGTGGTTACATACTACTCCAGTTTCCAGGAATTGCTCCAAGTCCTTCTGTGGAACGGTAGTATAAGACAGGATTAAGCATTCATTCAGGCTCAGGGGTTCATCGTCATCAGCCTTGGACAGTCAGTTCAGCAACTGCTCCGATCGTCTCAGCCACCAGAGAAAGGAGAGAGAGAGAGAGAGAACATAACATACATCATGGTCAGTTCTCTGTGGATGAGCATTTAGCCAAAATAGACCGATATATATTAAGCGGCGTTACTTACGCAGACATGTCCCACCAAAGTAGGATTGGACTTTAAACAGCATGCATCGTCGACGTCAAACTGTAGATAATATATCAGTTACTTGCCGAAGAATCGTGCAGTGTAATCATAAGTCTGATGCTAACAACCTTCGTATCCTTCTTACCCCCTATCCTAGTTGGTTCGTTAGTAAGTCCGTTCATCGCGCGACAAGACGCGGGGTGTGTGCGGAGATGGTGACGCCGTTAGATGAGTATAGTCGTACTAATAGTACCCGAAAGAGGGTGAAACATCCCTGATACTAGGAAGCAAGAGACGCTTGAGTATGAAAAGAACTAGGAAAAGTAACGAATTGTAGAAGAAGAGTGATGGGTGTATGGGTATAGATTCTAGACAAGTCGCCTAAGGCAGTGGGTCACATGCGATACTGAGGCTGTAACAGAACCGTCTTACTACCCCATTTCAATTCCTTCACTTATTTGTCTTTATTCTAAGGCTATAATCGGAGTGACAACAGTAAGCCAGGCTAACCCGAAAAGATCCCATTGTCATACATGGAACCACCAAGAAGCTAAATGCCATGAACAGCTGAAGACATGTCGCAAAATGATACAGTAAAAGATAAGCACCCTACGCCTTCACCGCTCTAGATTGATTTAATTCAGTAAGTTTATCCGAGGAACTGAGCATCAACCTTTCTCCAGCCTGAGCTTCTAGACAACTCTGTCTGCTCGTGATTGGCCCGGGTGTTAAACAAAAACAAACGTCATAAAATTTGCGCCGATTAAATCAAAATTTCCCAACTTACTACCTCACTATTTCGAGTTGCGCAAACAAACAAAATCCAACGACTGAATCTCGTCAGATCTTGCGCCTGCCAGTCCACACTTTGCGTAGATCGCCGCAGGATTACTTCATAGTTACCCGCGTAAGGCAAACGCAAAGCCTCAAAAATGTCCGAACCAGGCCCGGAATCGATCCCTACGAGCGCGGATCCGCGTAGCAAGCGGCCAGTGAAACGTCGTGCTGTGACAGCGCAGTCGGAGCAAGCTTCCCAGATTCAGACTCTCTTTCGCGACCCCGCGAAGGAGATTAAGCTCCCCGATTCTTCCAAGCCACGATCATCAGGGACATTGCCTCCTCCACCGGAAATCGTGGCGAATGTCCAAGGTTCTTCTGCCGGTGCCGGTTCCGGAGAATTCCACGTTTATAAG
This sequence comes from Aspergillus caelatus, assembly GCF_009193585.1. NCBI lineage: Eukaryota > Fungi > Ascomycota > Eurotiomycetes > Eurotiales > Aspergillaceae > Aspergillus > Aspergillus caelatus. Next base: position 127,588 of record NW_022475295.1, read on the forward strand.
GCCAGTCGCAGGAGGGAATATGAACGCCTACGCATGATGGAAAGCGAGGTCAGTAAGGAGAAGGAAGATAAAGATTGGGAGAAACAACGAGAAGAGGCAAGGCGGAGGGACGAAGAAAAAACGGAAAAGAACCGGAAAAGAAGGGAAAAGAGGAATGCGGCAAAGAATAAAAAGAAAGGTACCGGTAGCAATGGTAAGGGACCCGACAACATGGCGGTTGATGGGCCGACGAAAAGGACACTCGACGGGAATAAGGATGAAGATCAAAATTGGCCAGCAGATGCCGTCGAACATGCAGAAACACCAGGCGTGATAATTCACGAAGATTGAGATTACGGTTGCAATTGAAACTGTAGTCAGGATATTACCAGGTCGCTGTCACTTTCAAGTGTACGATTTATAGATACCCGTGTAATTTTTAGTCTAGGATATTCGTACAATATCAAGAGGTAATCGTGCAGCATTATGTACGCATTTTCAAACCAGTTACTAGCTTTATTCATCGCCACCACCAAGGTTGGCACCCACCTGCTGTGCAGATTTGCCGCTGCAAATATCATCAACACGGAGAAGTAGGCATGCGGACTAACCAAGTTAGCAACTGTATCAGCAACACGACGAGAACTTATACTACTTACCTCGACAGCAGTCTTGATGCTCTGGAGTTTCACTGCTTCAGGTTCCCAAACACCATATTCCTTCATATCAACCAGGGCACCCGAGTCACCATCAAGACCCCATGTGGTGTGGCCTTCGGCATGCTTGGCCCTCATGCGAGTCAAGACACGAATAGGGCTGGCTCCTGCGTTTTGAGCCAACGTCCGGGGAATAACCTCCATAGCATCAGCAACAGCCTTGTAAGGCCATTGTTGAACGCCCTCGATAGACTTGGCCAACTGGCCCAGCTTGACAGAAACTGCCATCTCGATAGCACCACCGCCAGGGGACAGTCGTGGGTGGAAGATGACATTCCGGGCGACGGCCATAGCATCCTGAAGGTTGCGCTCAACCTCGTTGATAATGTCCTTGGACGGACCACGTAGAAGGATGGTGCAAGCCTTGGGGTTCTGGCATTTCCTGAGGAAAGTGAAATATTCATCGCCGATCTTCTCAATCTCGAACAATCCACAAGCCGTTCCTACGTCCGACTCCTGGAGGTCATCAACCCGGTTCACGATTGTCGCACCAGTGGCACGAGCAATACGGTTGTTATCGGTCTTCCTCACGCGGCGGAGAGCTGTGATGTTGGCCTTCATCAAGAAGTGCTGTGCGAGGTCTGGACGGTTGGTCAGTAATGAATCATGCCGCATTCTGGAGCAGAGGTTTCTTACCCGAAACACCCTTCTCCGTGATGACAACGTCAGGCTTGACAGCCAAGATGGCATCGCACATGCGCTTAACTTGTTCCTCCTCAATTTCCAGGATCCTGTTCCAGTCATCTTCCTTCGTAATCTCGATGTTGGTCTGAGATTCACCCTTCTTGTATTCCAATGGGCAGTCAAGCAAGACGACTCGAGGGTTTTCAATTCTTCTCCGCATCTTAGGGTGGGTAATGTCCTTGTTCACCATCACACCGTCGATAACCTCACTGTCTTCGATCTGACCACCAGGAATCTTCTCAATACGAGCATATCGCTTAATGTCAACCTCCCGCTTTCCACCGCCGGCATCGAAGGAAACGGTTCGCACAGCCTTCAGGGCCAGGCTGCACATCAGCTCGGACCATCTGGAAACAAACTTCGTCCCGATGGACGATTGGATGAGAGTGTACATCGCTTTATCATCGTCGATATCAACAGGAATTGAGACCTCTTCCACGATGGCAAGGGCATCCGCTAAGGCACGCTTGAAGGCAGAGATAATGACGACGGGGTGAATGTTACGTTCGAGCTGAGGGAGGGCCTGAGCGAGCATCTCACCGGCTGCCAAGCATTAGCATTTCCAACATAATAGCACATTGGGGGAGTGTGCGATGATACCTAGGATGATAACGGTCGTGGTTCCATCTCCGACCTCCTCATCCTGAGTACGACTGAGCTCAATCATGCTCTTTGCTGCCGGGTGCGACACTTCGATTTCTCTCAAAATAGCATGTCCATCGTTAGTCAAGACGATACCGCCCATAGGATCGAGCAGCATCTTCAGCATGGCCTTAGGTCCAAGACATGACCGAATGATGTCCGCAACACTGCGAGTATTTTTAAGTTAGAGCGGAAGTGGCTAGAAAGAGTATTGTCACGTACGTCTTTGCGGCAGTGATATTCGAAAGTTGAGCCTTGCGACCGACCTGTCGCTCACCAGAGTTGGTGTCTATGATTGTTAGCCATATGAAGTCAAAGCCAAGGTGAATCCCGTTGACAACATACTCATTACCACCACCGGTGCCTGCATTTTGGCGGTGGTTTTAACGTGCTGCGGGGAAGGAAAAAGTGAGGGTGGGTATTCTTAAAAATTACTGGAAGAGTTCTTCAAAATCAACTGAAGAATAAGATAAATGAGGGGCGTGTTCGCTAGGGGGATCTGGAGTGCTGTGCCCGCCTTCACCATCAAATTTCCAGCGAACCTCGAAGTGGGATTGCGGATTGGAAGCTCACCCCCACTAATCCCCTTCAGGATTAGTCTACCTTTCTCCTGATTAAATCCACTCCTATCAAATCCAAACACTTTTATTGTATGTATGTACTACCTACTCGTACAACAGCCTAGACGACCTGAAATATCTGCACTTGCTTGCTTGTTTACGTGACATCCACATCATTGCTCTCTGGGGATGTTGCCAGCCATCCCGTAACAATTTCCTGTCATAACTCTGGTGATCATCGTTATCTCCGTAACAGTCTTGTTGAGTATGGCTCTGCCATATATCAACTCGAAACAAAGGTTTTGCATGCTCGATTATGATTTTGGAAACTAGACTGTTTCTTGAACACCTTGCTCATTCTGTGGATACTCTTTCGTACGCGACCACGCATAGCGGAGATCATTGACGAGCCTCTCTGGCGAAACCGCTCATGCGCATTTGGGCCTTCATGAGGCGCTTCGATGTGTTCGATTGCGTGAACTACACATGCGCGGGCTTTTGTGCCTGTTGGTTGTGATATGTATTTGCTGCGAGACTGTCGGTTGCCAGCATATCCGGCTTCGATATCCTCTTCCGTTGATGTTGAATGCTTCGAGAAGAGATTGTTGCCCAGATTGAAGCGCGCACTCGAGCTGTGTGAATAAGGACCTGCCATCGCCATAGTGCCACGCTCCATATGCCTTATATCATCCATCTCACGCATGCTCTGCCACAGATACCAATCAGCTTGCCCCGAGCTTGAACTTGGCAAGCCTCCGCGACCACTCTTCTCCCTGTCCTGGTTTGCTTCCATCGTGGCTATCGAATCTTTGTACCAAATCACCGGCGATGTTGTATGGTAAGATGAGCTGTAGAATGGAGTGTTGCTTTTCTCTCTTTTTAATCTTTGCACGCGTTCAAGATGTATCTCGCGCATGTTTTCTTGCAAACGGAGCGGTAGCGCGGCCATAGCTACTTCGTCCAAACTGTAAAGGACCTCTTCTTCGCTCTCCGTAAAGTAACCATCCTCTGGGCCCCTATATCGGTTTATTTCCCATGAGCTTCTCTCATGTTGAAATGAAGAGGGATCCGGAATGAGTGCTGTTGGGTCGAAATAGCTTGACATCCCGATGTGTATAATTGTATTATCTCAATAACAGATTTACTGCCCTAGAGACGCCAGGTTTCAAGTGCATGCGTTATTGAATGTGATTATAGTTCTCGAGCTGTGGCCTGAGTTTGGCCTGTGTTTGTTGTGGGTTGCGCAGCGCAACGCGTTTGCTCAAGGCTAATGACCTGATACAGATGTGCAACGTTAGGCTTCCTGTATCCATGTTTTCTTTTTTCTTTCTTTTTTTTTTTCTCTCTCTCTAATATTGTTATGTTAATTGCTTGCATCACTTACTAAGTCCAGCCCTGTCAATATACCGGGTAATTTCCTTGTATTATGCAGGCTGTCAATCATGCAACATCACGCGCTCATCAGCAGGGGTCATAGGAGAAGTGCGTCCATAGTAAGAAAAACAAGTCAAATTGTGTTGTCCATGCAAGAAACCTGCTCACTTTGCAACTTAGTCCCTCATATTTAAGATGTGTACCAGGTTCTATCAGTAGCGCCGCGCCAATTCACTCACTCTACTCCATAATTAGAACTTTTAGGCCAGCGCTTACAGTCTATCAGTATGCGCCGACCAGTTCAATGAAATATTTAGAAAAGAAATCTCCATCATTGAAGTTCTAGTCAAATATCTTGTACATGGGACAGTGCTATATATAGATTACTTATATTTCCCGCAGTTTTCCATACCGTTTCAGACCCAGATTCACCAGTGTTTCAGTAGACCCTCAGATCAAAACTCTCGACTTTCTCCAATGTCACAAATATCGAAAACCCCAGCCTCAGGAATTTCATGTCTTCTCAATGCCTCTCTCAACTTTCTAGGTGGCTCAAGGACATCTTCCTCCGTTAATACCCAAGTACCCCAGTGCATACCCATGGCCTTTTTGCACTTTGTATCCTGGAATATCTGGACTGCATCATGAGGATCAGCATGTACAGGGCTCCAAACGAAGCGAGGACCGTAGGCTCCAATCGGTATCAATCCCAGGTCGAACGGTCCACGAAACTCGCCCGTCTGCTTGAAAGCAGGGCATACTGGAAAATCGTATTCCGGTGCGTGGTCATCAGCACCGTCAGGAAGCTCTGGCACACTTCTGTAGCCGGTATCTCTGCAATCGAGTCATAGGTTAGCAGTAAAATCTAAGTACTCGCAAGTAACCGTCTGTATACATACCCAGCAAAATAGACCTTGCGTCCGCCAGATTCAATATACCAGGAAGCCCACAATGTCTTTGCTCGGTCGAATACGCCTCTGTTGCTAGTATGTTGACAGGGTAGACAGCCAACTCGCCCTTTTATATCTCCTGGGCTAGAATTGCCATTCCCAGCTGATTCCTTGACTTGGGTGCCAGTCGGTTGAGACGGTGAGAGAACGATGTCACGTTCCTCCCACCAGTCTAATTCAGTCACATTGTCGATTCCAGAGCTTTTGAACCACTCCTCATTGCCCAGCGGGACAAAGAAATGGCAATTAGGGTGTCGCACAGAGATCTCTTTGACAGTTGGGTAAGATAGATGGTCATAGTGATTATGAGAGATCACCACAGCGTCGATAATGGGTATATCCTTGATTTGACACGGCATTTCAGTGTAACGCTTGGGGCCCAGCCAAGAAATTGGTGAGCAACGGTCCTCGAACACGGGGTCAAACAGTACTCGAAGACCGCTGGGGTATTCGACATAATAACAGGCATGACCCAGCCATGTCGCACGCAACTTAGGAGTTTCTCTACTAGGCAAGAACTCTGGTTTTTGCACAGGCACGGTTGGAGGCGTGGTATCAGGACGGTTTGCTTTCCCATTTATTTGTCGCCTTAAGAAAATAAGCACACATTGGGTTAGATATAGATCCCCAGTACCAGTTTTAGGTAGTACTCACAGAAAAAAGCGCTGAACAGCGGGGGTCTTGTAGGAACTATATGGTCGATTAGCATGCGGAAGTTTATAACGAGCATCGTCCTGCAGTGCTTACTCCCATGGATTCGTGAAACCCCCTGAGACATGGTGTTTCTTCTCTTTGGCATCCTCAGGGCCTGTTGAAGTTGAAGGCACCGAAAGGGTGAGAGCGTAAAGAACTGCCACGGTAGAGGAGCTCATGGTGCGTCTCTGGGGTGAGTTATGAGAAGAATGTTGACGGAATCCAAAGATTCGCCGAAAGAAGTGTCGCATGCCGGTTTATCAGGGCTTCGGGAGTCGCTTCTCAAATATAAATGTATTTAATTTAGCTCTGCTAGCGAACCGGTGGCGATATGCGACGAAGTGTAGTATTCTGAACGCCGTCAGTAATCAGTTGCATCTGCAAGCCAAAATATTATGCGCTAACATGACATGGGACTACGTACCTGTAGCTACCTAATGATTGACAGCTAAGTGTGCCTCCCTAGTTTAATGTAGTCCACTACGTCAGGTTTTACTGGTCCCTATGAACATAATCAAACCTCTAAGCCTCAACACTAACAGCGATGTTTCCATTAAGTCCGATATCTCCGTTTTACAGTATGCTCTGAAGCCGAGACTTTGCCTAATGGGGGTTGAATAATCGGCCCGTTGTGGTTCCGGGTCTCCGATACCATTCGGAACAATCACTTGACTGCCCGAAGAAAGTGTTCGATTGACTGCCAGTTCTAGTAATTAATTTTCCCTCGGTTGGCATGGACCCGAATGGACCACCAAGTACACAGGGGCTGCCTTCGCCTGGCGATTTAGTCCTGCAGCAGAGGAAAGATGCTATCCAGGCGGCTGCGCAGCCCACCGGAGATGGTGGGCTTTTCGCCCAGCTATCTAGCAATCCTTTCTTCACAGCGGTAAGGCGGTTTGGACCACATTGTGATACGTATTCAAGGAACGGTTGGTCTAATGGATTTTGGAACGATTAGGGCTTCGGTCTCGCCGGTTTGGGTGCTGGATTAAGTTTCGCTCAAAAAGGAATTCGACATGGCGCAGCACTCTTGCGAAGGCGCATGCTCGTGGATGTGGAAATCAGCGTAAAGGATGATTCATATCCCTGGTTTCTTCATTGGATGACGCTATATCAACGTTCGCAGCTCAATTCAGCTCAGTCAGTAGCCAGCAGGTCTGGCTTCATGGAATCCTTACTCCAGAAAATGACCCCCGGGATGCGCCACCTCTCCATCCAAACGCAAAAAGTCGAACATTCAAACGGTGCGATACATACACATTTTTCGTTAGTTCCCGGTCCAGGGAGACATGTCTTGCGTTACAAGAATGCGTTTATCTTTGTGAACCGGATGCGCGAGTCGAAGTCACTGGACCTTCAGACTGGTCGCCCGTGGGAGACGATTACCCTGACCACTCTCTATTCGCATCGCCATGTTTTTGAAGATCTCTTCAGAGAGGCTCACGCATATGCGGCTAAATCACATGAAGGCAAGACATCAATCTACAACAGCTGGGGTTCTGAATGGAAGCTGTTTGGACAACCGCGACGGAAGCGTCCTTTGGAATCAGTCATTCTTGACGAGGGTGTCAAGGAACGGATTGTGGACGATGTTAAAGACTTTCTTTCTAGCGGAAAATGGTACCATGATCGTGGAATACCGTACCGACGGGGCTATCTACTCTACGGGCCGCCAGGCACAGGAAAAAGCTCCTTTATCCAGGCTTTGGCTGGCGAACTAGACTACGATATTGCCATTCTCAACCTTAGTGAACGGGGATTGACGGATGATCGGTTGAACCATCTCCTCACCATTGTTCCTAACCGCACACTTGTTTTGCTGGAAGATGTAGATGCTGCCTTCTCCAATCGGCGGGTTCAGTCTGACGCCGATGGGTATCGTGGTGCTAACGTTACGTTCTCCGGTTTGCTGAATGCCTTGGATGGGGTTGCAAGTGCTGAAGAACGTGTGATATTCCTCACGACGAACCATGTGGAGCGGCTAGACCCAGCTCTGGTTCGGCCTGGCCGGGTGGACATGACAGTTCGTTTGGGCGAGGTCACTCGCTACCAGGTTGCATGTCTCTGGGATCGATTTTATAGTGAGTTGGATACAGATGGGAAGTATCGAAAGATCTTCCTCGACCGACTACACGAGCTTGGGTTAATAGAAGACGAAAACGGCCGGGACCCCGGTCAACCGAAGGCTACAAGTGCGGCCGCCCTGCAGGGCTTATTCTTGTACAACAAAGGAAATATGGATGGCGCCATTGCAATGGCTGAGGCGCTCACATATTCGGTCCATGAAGAAGCCATGGAGCATGATCGTCCAAATGGCAACTAACTGTATATTATCTTTTAGACATCTTTTGCATACGGACCTCGAACATGCAGTGTACTTCTATGCGACATAAACAGTCATTTACATATACCCCCCTTTAGTTGGTCTAAAGCTACGGTGCTATTACTTGAAAGTTGCGCATTGCCCTTAGTACCATGCATTCTTGAGTCATGATTGACATTTCGCTGGGCCCAACCCGCCATCCTACCTTCTCTAAGAAGCTTTTATAACCTCTCTCAAGAGGGAATCGCTGAGTGATTGCAAATCCCAAGGTGAATATCTTCCTCGCAAAGCCACCCACCACTGGTCAAGCTGCCTACATTCCCGCCTACTATATCCTTCCTCCACGGCGATAAGTCGACCTTTCAGTACTACTATGCCTCTTACAAGACATAGGTAGATTCTCAAGCTCAATTGACTCGGTGAAAGTTCAATCTAGAAATATATAGCATGGGCTTTATTCAATGAGCTTTATGGAAATGGGACTCTTGATATTTTATACCCAAAGTCTGACCACTCGTTGGAAATTTTTAGTTTTATACTATATACTAGCAGCGACACTAATTGCTTGAAATCAATACAAAAGAAGGCCCGTTTTCAGTTCAGGTTGCAAGTCCAAGTCACACAGTGTAAGCATTTAGCGCTCGCGCTATACATTTGAGTCATCGCAACCCTTTCGGCCCGAACTTACGAGACCTCTTGACTTTCCCCTATATTTTCTCCTGTGGAAATATCGACAAATCTAGTCTGTGCAGTACTAAGCTAGTCATGTCGATCAGTTGGTGTCGCACTCTGTCTCGGGGCCCATTCTTTGGATCTCTCCGCCAATCTCACAGAACCTATCCAGTTAGCGCTGGATTTCTACGCTCATCGTCGTTCAACTTCGTCAATCCACACCACAATGTTGTAGGCAACACGGACTGTGTGACACAAAAGCTTTTAGAATCAGATATCGCAAGATTAAGCGACGAGGAAGTGTTGTCATTGTTTACTACCGGATTCTTTGGCGGATATGTCTTTGCTTGCGAAAGGCTGATCCTCAAAGCTGGGGGATGGGAATTATTCCCAGCCCAGTTTTCAAGTAAGCGCGCGCTCCTCTACAACTCTCTTGTATCATAATTCGGATCTCAATATGACTTTGGTCACTCAAATATGTATTAGATTTTAAAGATGACCCGGCAGCAATGTCCATCTGGAACCACACTGAGATCCCAAGCACCAAGCTCTTACCACTTGGCAGCCGCTTATTTGGCTCCTTCAAGTTGATAGACAAGCATATCTCAAAGACTTCAGAGCTGGAGCCTAGCTACGTTGACTACGGATATGGCTCGGATCGGTCTGGATTCGCAGGATGTCACCGAGTCCAGGTCACTCGGTCGCCCCAGACCGAGATCAGGTTGCAGCAGTTCATATGTAATCCGACCAAGAACAGCCCGTCGGCGGCGGGGTATCTTGAGAAGTTTCACTTTGTTTATGCCAAGTTGTTGTTTGCAGACGGGATCCGGTCTGTCCTGACCGGTGAGTAGCATTATCCTGTACTTTATCTTGTGTACCCCTGTTGTTCTCATCTTTAGAGGTATTGTTTGGGGCGTTTGTATGATATTGACGATGACCTTTCGAGCTCAGATACTTTTTGTGGTAGACCTTACATCTTTGAGGTCTTTGATCTTAGGTGTTTTCTGGCTGAATAAACACTCTACTCCGTTATGATGAACGTTTCAGAATGACAACACTAAATGACCATGACTTGACGAATTAAATTGTAAACACGTGCACGCAGGGATGTTTTCATTTCAACAAAAGTAGCAATATGATATTTCTCATGGTAGATGAAAAGCGTGGGCGCATATATCGCCCTAAAACGGACAAGCGAATAGTGCAAGGTTTACTTCGATCACTTCATCACATCCTTGTTCACAACCTTAACCACTCTTCCTCCTATTCCCCATACGACACAGCCACCATATCACAATTAACTAGAAACAATTAACCCCTATTTGTTTCTCTCAGGCGATTAACTTCAGGAAATACCACCAGTCATAGAGAGTGTTGAATACAAGGGCCAATCAGCTTTTGGCGGCTCACACCGTATCCCCCTGTTCCGACTTCTTCACACTACCTACAGCATAACACTAGCTGCTCGTGGTTCTTGAGCGACAGGATCATCGCAAATCACGTCCCAGGGTTTAATCCTCGAAGCGCCGCGTTTGATGTCACACTGGCCTTTGCGCTCAAGATTCAACCTATCAGCGAACCCGAGAGGTTGAAGGTTAAGCGCCGGCCATGGCAATTCGGCAGTCATACATAACCATGTCCATCTTTCACACTAGTGGGAACCTCTCATAGTTCAGATCCTTGACGCTGAGCTTAACTAGCTTTCGGCGTGATGCTAAAGCCAGGGTTCTACTCCACGAGGGGAGGGGTATATGTCACACTGGATCCCACGGAAGATGGAATTCTATACCTTCACGGTTCAATGTTTGGACCCTCTTTCATTCTCAAGACTCTTTTGGCATTCCATTGGAATCGAAGTGTCGAGATCACCGGTGTTGTAATCGATCTTGTGCATCCTGGGGAACATTGAAGCGTCGCCATTGCGCATTGCATACTATTGACGATTGTTTATATATATGTTTCCCCACTTTTTTAACAGTCAAATCTACCCCCTTCTGACGATCATCTTTGGATCTACACAATGAGTCAATTTCAACTGTTTCCATCGCCTTCAAACACCAAGGCTCCCAAGAACCCCTTTCGCCTAGAGAATTCAAGAGCTACGCGCACACCACCTATAGGTTCCATTCCTCTGAATGATCTCAATGGGAAAGATACCAGGACAGAGGCGCTGCTTTTCCAGATCGTCGATGACGCCAAGGGCATTAAGGCCGCGAAGAAAGTGAAAACCCCTCGGTCAGCGCCTGTATCCATACCAGAGACTGTACAGGAACTGAGGACGCCTGAATCACGTTTCAGTCAGAGCCCCAAGAATAACACAGCAAATCAATGGGGTTCGCCGGCATATAAAGTCAGCCAGGCATCTCCGACGGGGAGCAGCAACAACCATATAGCTACCCAATTGGCCCAGAGAGCTTCCGAGGCCTCCAGCTCACCTGTTATTCCTATGAGGTCCATATTCCCTCAGTATAATCCCAATGTGCCTCTCAGCCAGCAACAATACTACCCTCAACTCTCAGCCAATACGCGAACACATAGGCCCAAGGAACTCTCCTTTACACCACCGCCAGAGATTGACCGTGCCCTTGGGCCTAAGACTGTCCCCGCAAGTGTAATGAATTTTCCAGCAGGTGTTCTTGACCAAGTTGAGATACAATACTCGTCGATTACCGAACTTAAGAGCCTCTGGGAAGCAGCCAATGGCCAGCGTCCGCAAGACCTAGCAGGAAACTTCAACTTGCGTGTGGCACGGTAAGTAAATACATATCTTCTTTTCCCGAAAACTAGTGCTAATTAATGACTCAATCAGGACGGAAGCTGAAACATACACGTTTGGCGACCCCCAAGCGCCATTCTATAAGATGCAGACTTATTCAACCAAAGAACTATCCGTCACCAGGACCAATCCGTCCAAACCGAATAGTAGTATTCCTATCATGATGCTAAAACTTGAAGATCGCCGCCGCGAACCCCCAAATGACGGACTTGTGTCCATCCTCTTCTCCCGTCTGGCTGCAATGCTGGCCCTTGACGAAGCGGAAGTGTTAGCTAGAAAGCACCATCTGGGTCCCACAGAAGCTGCAGAAGCAGAAGGCAAAGCTCTAAAGCGAGCTGCAGCACAAGAGTCTTGCAGACTTTCATGGAATAATGCCAAGCAGCTGTATGAGCTGCATCATCCATCGCTGACCAAGCTCCCACCTCCAGCCCTTGTCGGTGCGGCAGGTGTCCCACTATCTCCAGTGAGGTCAAAGTATTCTGGACTTCTCCACATCTCTGTTTCGACACCGTCGAAAGAATTAGGTTCTAGACAACCTCCAACTATTCTCGCGACTACTCCTATGTCGGCCAACGCGGTTGAAGGCGCCAATATGGCCGCCACGCCTCGGACGTCGACCCTCCCTTTGACCGAGTGTGATGAGCCCCTAGCATCTCTAGATTTGGGTACGCTAACCCTCTCCATTTCCGCGGCTGCCATTATCGCCACGGTCCCTTCATTGTATGCAATAGACTCCCTTGTCACTGCAATGCTGGCCGTTGCAGTCTCGGACGAGTCTACAAACACCGTCCTAACAGACATGGAGCTCTACGACCCGACCAAGGAAGCATTATCCAAGCAAACATCTGCAGATAGCAACATAAAAAGCCTAGACGAGCACGAAGATGCCCAAGAAGGCATCCAACTTATGTCGAAAATCAAACGCGCAAGATCGCAATCCGCCGACTCCACCCAGAGAAAATGGTTTCATTTCTGGCGCCCACAAAGACCCGCAAAGCCTAAGACCAAGAAAATCATGGTCGAAGAATTCGACCTCGAAAAGTATGGACGCTATGGCTACGGCTCCTCGCGGGAGGGACAGAAGCTCCCGGGCTTGACGCGGGGATGCTTACGAATCCTCTTCTGGGGGCTGGATATTCTTGTGCGCGTACTTACCATGATGGTAAAGATAATCGCCTGGTTGCTGGTCAATATCACTCGATGTGCCACCAGCCCGAAAGCTTAATGATTAACGATCTAGACTATCCGTAAATGTCTGATGGCATTTAAATGGGACGGGACGACGAGAATGCTTACGATTGATTGCCTGGCGTATTGCTTATATTGTTTACACTTATATACTTCTTTCTTTTTTTTTCTTTTTCTTTTTTTGTAATGCTTTACAACATACCTTCACTTCATCCAAATGAATCATGATTATCCTCCGGCCATTCGGAAAAAGCTCCCTAGTCTGAAGATAAAGCAGGATAGTACATACTTCGGCGAGATTGCGTCACATTCCATCGCTGTCCGGTCCAATCGTACGAAGAGATCAACTCTCGTTCTTAGAATTCTCTTACAGCTTCCATGTTAAATATCGGGATTTCTGAATCGTTAAACTTCCGGAAGAATGCGAACAAACTGCTAGATATAGCACCCCCCTCACATTAACTATATCAATATCACGAACAACAACAGGTCAACACCGGAAAAAACCAACTCAAGAAGAATCTTATGGCTAGCTAATCTATACATAGTATTAAATAAAACATGAGTCAAACATTCTAACAAGCACTAACACATCTCAAAAACACCCTAGCACAGCAAACAAATCCACCATACCAAAAACATCTCCCCTAGAGAGAAAAAATAAAAAAAAAAAAAAAGAGCCCTCCAGCAAAACCCCCCAAAAAAAACCTAACCTTCCCTTACTATAATCCAATCCAATTCCCCGAATAAAAATAAACTCTCAACATTCCAACAAACATCATCGGCATGTCCACCACCATCACCACCCACGCGTTTCATACTGTAACAACAGTCACACAGTAACCGGGAGAACCATTAAACCATTTCCTAAATTTCACTACTAGGAAAAAAAAAAAAAAGTATCCTGTACTAACGGAGTACTACTACTTCCATCTCAAAACGCGGGATCTGTAAGGTCACACATACCGAACCGCACATCATCGGATCCTTTTGCCCTTGACAAGGGATACCTACCGATCCATTGAGAGGTGAAGTTTGGTTCGTTACTCAGGAGAGGGGAGCGTGTTGCTAGGTGCTACGATATGGAGGTATAGTTGGTTTTTTTTGAATGGAGTATCTATGTATCTATGTCTGTGTGTGTGTCTGTGGGTAGTTGGGAGGAGATAGGGTATATATTAGGTGATTTCTACTGCAGAATTTCTGGTCTTGGTTTCTTCTTCTTCTTCTTTTTTTTTCTTTTCTTTGGTGTCTGTATTGATATAGATCATATGCCCTGGATTAAGGGAGTATATCTATACTTTGTTTCTTGTTTCTTTATAATATCTTTTTAGGGTATCTTTTTAAGATTGTCGAATTCTGATATCTGTTGCAACGAAAGATGCGAGCTCCACACCTATTCATGGCCGCTCTTGCGGTCGAACTTGTGACGGCTGTTCCTCAGGGTCAGGGTCGGGGTCCTAGTAGTCCGCAGTATAAGGTTGGTTGATACTATTACTATCCCAATCATGCACTTACATACATATATACTTAATCTACCCCATACCATCCCGTCCTATCTAAAGAGCAAAGAAATTGACAAAAATGTGTCTAAAAGAACATAATGGCCCTCCCAACCCAAAGAATTGTCAATGGACCCATGCGAGCCAGCCACCCCATGATGCGCGTGGATGACGCCAACAGCGACGATAACCAGCGCACACCAACTCCGACTCCCACAGACGCACCCAAAGTGATTACCGAGTTTGTCACGGAAACAAGCACCACCTGCAACTGCAAGACGGACTCTGCGTCGGCGTCGGCGTCTGCCCCGGCAGGACATGTCCCACTTAGCAGCCAGGTTTACAATGGTGGGGGTGGTAGTTCGTCAGCGTTTGGGGTGAATGAGCATGTTGTGTCTAGTACTTGGGTGGTGTGGACGCCTGTGGTTATGTCCAGTGAGGTTGTCAAGGCTACGCCTTTGGCTGGATCTGATCGGGGAGTGTTTGATGATGCTTCTAGTGCCAATGCCGGAGTTACGCCTGTCGCTGCGTCTAGTGAGGGTGTCAATGCACACGCAACGCCTGTGGCTTGGTCTAGTAAAGCTGCCTTTGGTCCTGCGTCTAGTGAGATTGTGAGGGCTTCTCCTTCGGCTGAGTCCAGTGTCCGAGTGTTTGGGCCGGCGTCTAGTGCCAATGCTGGAGTTACGCCTGTCGCTGCGTCTAGTGAGGGTGTCTTTGGTCCTGCTTCTAGCGAGAATGTCAACGCACACGCAACGCCTGTCGCTGCGTCTAGTAAGGCTGGCTTTGGTCCTGCGTCTAGCGAGGCTGCGAAGGCTACTCCTTCTACTGTTACTAGTGTCCGCGTGTTCGGGCCAGCGTCTAGTGCTAACGTGGAGGGTACACCTGCGGTTGAGTCCAGTCAAGGGGTCTTTGGACCTGCTTCCAGCGAGGCTGCGAAGGCTACGCCTGCAGTCGTGTCTAGCGTTCGCGTGTTCGGCCCAGCATCTAGTGCCAATGTGGAGGCTACGCCTGTCGCTGCCTCTAGTGAGGGAGTCTTCGGACCTGCTTCTAGTGAGGCTGTGAGAGCTACTCCTTCGGCTGTGTCTAGCGTGCGGGTTTTTGGCCCAGCATCCAGTGCTAACGTGGAGGCTACACCTGTCGCTGCGTCCAGTGAAACAGCTTTCGGCCCTGCATCTAGTGAGGCCACAAGGGCTACCCCTTCCGGATCTAGTGTTCGGGTGTTCGGTCCTGCTTCTAGTGCCAATGCGTACGCTACGCCTGTAACCTCGTCTACAGTGAGAGCGTTCGGTCCCGCATCCAGTGCGAACGCGAAGGCTACTCCTACCACTTTGTCTAGTGGAAGGGCGTTCGGTCCTGCATCCAGTAAGACTTCGTCCCGGGTGTTGTTTGGTACCCAAGCGGCTGTGCCGAGTGGAGTTGATCCTCTGAGGAGCGGTGCGCCCAGCGGTACACCCAGTGGGCAGCCGGAGCAATTCCAGACGTTCCAGGGAGCAGCGCCGGAGAAGATGGTGCCCGTTCTTGCTATGATGGGGGTTTCTGGCTTGCTCGGGGCTTGGTTGGTCCTCTAGAATTTGAATTGTGATGGGTATGGATTGGGGGTTCCATGAAGAAATGATTGTTATTATGATATTGATTTCATGTAGGTTAAATTAGTGTTTTATATAGGTCTTGGTTGGATATCTATTAGGGTTAGATAACGTTCGCAGTCGTTCCTCATGCCGTTAATTTCGTCTCGTCTTTGAACATCCTTTGGTTCGAGTGTCCAGGATTGAGAACAGAATAGTAGAGTAGGCCTGACGTATTCTCAAAGTGAGCTGGATTATACGTGAACCGCCTGTTGAACCTTGGGGTAAAGGTTGACCAGACGATACCAGAGATCCGGGTGGCTTTGGATCATCACCTGCGGATCCCAGGCCATGGCTGCGAAGATAGTCTCGATTCCACTGCCCACTGGCGTCATGAAAATTTGGCAGACCTGTAGGCCGATCACGAAAGAGAAGGCCATGATCACGGGGGTGAATTCCCCGCCGCTGTTGTAGGCGGGGTGGGTATACTGAAGGTACAGATACGACAGTAAGGCACAGACATACGACACAAAGACCGAACCCATGGTTAAGACCGGCCCCATGAGACAGTCGTTCACAAGCGCGTCAACGCCCCGGTCCTTCATCATGGTCCATGTATCTTTCGCAGACTCGATGTATGGCTTGCCATACAGGGCAATGTGGCAGAAGGCGTAACGGTTGAAAAAGGTGACTAGCCAATCTAGCATGGAAATGAAGCACCCAAGAATCCAGAATGCGATGCTGCCCAGTAAGTTCCCTTCTGCCGCCTCTTGGCGCTGTGCGACGGAGCACGCCTGCCGGAGCATGTTGATGAGGGCAATGATCAAGCTGCCGAAACTGATGCTGCCGAACGAGTAGGTTGTGGCGCGCTTGAAAGCGCCACGAGTGGCCCCCTTCGGCATGCCGTTTGGCGAGTTGCTCCAGAAGTACCAGGTTCCGTAGACTCCAGCGATAGTCGTGTGGACGGTGTTCTTCAGCCATTCGCTGAACCAATACATGGCGAATGTCACGTAGACGACCAGGCCTATTACTCTGCCTGTACTACAGCCCCCACCGTCACGACATGCCGGATTAACCCCCCCACTATTGGGTTCATAGGCGACATAGATCGAGACCAGGGTTACGGAGAACCAAGCTCCAAAAGCCACGGCGACGATACCTCCGATCGCACTGACGAGGAACATGTGTCCGTGCTTTCTAGAAATATCGATGGATGTTTCCAACATGAATGCCGTAAATGGAATGCGCGGGATCCAACTGATGAAACAAACGATGGCAAAGACACCAAAGATGAGGAACACAATACCTCCACCATATTGCTTCTTCGCCAGATAGTAAATCGCGGTGGCTAGAGCGAACACAATGTTCAAGATCCCTGTAACCCAGATGAAGAGTTTAGGGAAATAGCGAGCTCCGAGGAAGTAGGCCCATGAGAAGGCGAGTGCCACGCATAGTACAAATATAAATAGCACTAGAGTATTGGTGTCAAGCGAGAAGGTGTTGGATGAATCATAGATGCCGCCGCCATTGAAACCTTTGTATTTCGCATATCGGTGAATCGCTACTCCAGATACTGCAACATACCCCAGGAACACCGCGATGAGCTACACCATCGGTCAGTTTAACTTGAATGATAGGTCGCGACAACAATTTACGCAAATCCAAGAAAATAAAGATGAAGACGTACCAAAAGACCAGCCCAGATATCGTTAAACTTGGGTTTCTCAATCTTGAAAGCATCATCGAAACCATAGACGGCCTGGTTATAAGTCGGCGGGGGTTCGTGAGGCTGCTTGGGCTCCGGACCTCTTTGATAGTTGGGGTCGGCGTATTGATAGTTGCCATTATTGGCATTATTATCGTAGAATGGTTGCTGCTGCTGAGGTGGAGGTGGAGGTGGAGGTGGACCTCCACCAAAGCTCTCGTTTTGGTTATAGTAACTCGCTGCTTGACCGCTCATGGCTGCATTGAAAAAAGATGACCAGCTGCCGGGAACGGACACAAGTCGTGGGAGACACAAAGAAAGAGGGGGGGAAAGATGTAAAAGAAAGAGGAAACAGGCACACAAGGCACGGCAAGGGGGCAGCGAAAAGAAGATTTCCTGCAACAATCTCGCATCCCTTCCGCATGCGGTCACCCAAATTCATGGCTCCATCTCCAAGAAATCGATGATCCAACCAAATCCTTTCAAGGGTTTCCTTCGCGTCATGATGATACTTTCGCCAACTGATCCGAGCCAATGACGAGGTTGCATTGAGGCAGTTCCAAGAAAGCCCAAGAGATTTAATCTTGGACCCTTCCTCAGCCCTACTCTTTAGCGTCTGATAGTCTGCCATAGCGTACCACCACTCCAACTATATTTCCCAAAATCTCTTCCACAAATTTATTTCTGTTTTGTTTGATTTGATTTGATTTTTTTCTTGTTCTCTTTTATCATTTTTGGTGAATTCTTTTCAATTGATCGATAATTGCTCTAACCTATGTACATGAATTGTAAATAATAGTGGTATCAGAATTCTTATTGAAAGCAGTGCCACAGAAGATGTTGGAAGAAAAAAAAAAAAAAAAAAAAGGGAAAAAAAAGGCGCTCATGCAACATATGTACAATACATACATAGAAAGATCATCACGAACATTGTCTGCCCATTTCATGATCCAGAGATCCATTCCAATTTACCAGCGCAAGCTTTTCCAATGCACAGGCAATGTCAGACCCAAGAATCAGATAGTTGACCACAGATAAAACTCCGCAATCCCAAATCCAACAACGAACGCCCAGCAGCTGGCTGTGAAAATGCGTCAATCAATGAGTGAAATTACAGTTGTAAACATTACAGAATATGAAATGAGTCGGTGAAATTCGCAAGCACTTTTAAGAGTCCGTAGACAACGGTGCGCGAGGGTGGTAGGACAAAAGAACACAATTAATGAGGGCGTAGAGTACCAAATAGTATTGGAACAAGGCATGTTTTTCTCGGGTATCAATAAAAACGATTTCGTTACAAGCAACAGCAATTTTGCAAGCCACCGTCGCAGACATTCACCGGAACGCATCTTTCATATGACGCCATCCATCGGCAATGCTGCGCTCAACCCCAGGAACGGGTGTCCGCGATCGCGTAGTCGGCCATTCATCCGTGGCGGCTTGAAGGTATCCCTTGCTCAAAGCTTTCGAACGTCGCAGCTTCTCTTGCCGAACCGCTGTCCGTCGAGATGCTCTTAGCTCCTCAATGCGGCCCTGTCCAACACGATGGCGCCGCACAAAACACTCATCCAGTAGAGTATTGGCATCCAACAACCTCTTGGGAACCGTTTGGACAACTTGGAAAACCTCCATGGGGTCGGATACGGCGAGGATGTCCCTCTCACAAGCCTTGAAAATAGCTAGCGAAGCTCGGAAGAATGTCTTCGATCCTTCGTAGAAAAAGACATCCCAGATGCGTAAAGTCGTCTCCAAGGGCACAGTCCCAATGTACAATGACATGAGCCAATTCGTCAAGCCTAGTGTAATATCCGGTAACCGAGAGTCGACTGTCAACGGAGGCGTCTTGGATTTGCCGGGAGCGGAACCCGTGATTTTGTTGTAGATCAGCGGGGTTGAATCTTTCAAGAGAACCATAAGGATCCATAGATCGATATTAGCACCTTCGAGGCTTATCTCGTGGGTACCGGGGAGGTAAACGGAAGTAATGATATGCAGCATCCAAAAGGCCTTCTCTTCCGGAAGGAATAGAAGGAGCAGGCCTGTAATAAAGTTGAGTGATTGCGTGTAACCGACTTGGGGATTGTGCAACGCAAATGCATAGAGCACCCGCCGGAGCGATTGGATCATTTGCGTCTCGACAGTGACCGAGCCATGCTTCAGGTTGCTGCTACCAGAGCTAGCACCTGAGTTCCCGATCCCGTCAGTAGATTCAGGCTTGAAATGGATATTATCGGGGAACGTCCGGTGCAAGTCTCGCTCGATATGCTCCTTGTCATCGTTGCTTGGGCTTTCCATAGCCTGGTTCACAAGCTGATCATATAGACCAGGATTACGATTCAAGTGCTCATAACCACCAGCATAAAAGAACCAAGCTGCCCCTCTGTACTCGGGAGGAATGCCTTTGCGGACAAGACGCTTGATCTTGTTTGATTTGGGCGGGAAAATCCTCGGTTCGGTGGTGGGCAACCCATGCTCCTTCAGCAATTCTGACCATTTATTCCTCCGACTCCTAGCAAAAGCTGCATACGGGCGATTCCAGGCCTCGTACTGTTGTAATGTGACGTGGTGACTGGTCTTCCGAAATCCATACTGGTCCCTGCTCTCGGTAGGCTTCAAAAACGGAGGCGGCACGGTGCCGGGAATGAATATCTTCGTCTCTAGTGGACTGGTATCAGATGGCCGATCCGGCGTGTTCTGGTCCAGGGGCTCGCTAAATTGCCTTTCGTTCAATTGCGCGTGGCCCAAGAACTGCTCATCCAGCGTATTCTGGTCGGGCGGGTTTAAAACTGGGAGCGGTGGTACCGGTGGCAAATCCTCGGTCGGATCTAGTTCGGGCGAATGTTCATCGGAAGTATGCCCATCGTCTAGAGTCAGCTCTGTTGGCGGACAGGGACTGAGCGGTCTTGCTTTGCTCTCTCCACGCCAGTCAGGAGATCCCGGCTCTTCTGTGACGTCACTAAACCCGTCGAGATACATAGAGATCGCATCTTCCACGCTCATTCCCCCGTCCTTCTCATACGATCCGTCTGGTGTATCAGGAGAAAGATCGGTGATAGAGCTGCTCTTCGTCAGGACACTACTTCGCTCCGTTCCACTAGCCTGTCCGACACTAGAGCGCGACGTCATGGCGGAGTTCACACTGGAGCGAAGAGCATCTTCCCCATTGGCCTCTGTCGATCCATTATGATAAAAGCGCGGTAAGCCCAGTCCCTGTTGTGGCGTGTCGTTGGACTGACGATCCAGGGAATGGAGGGTCTTGGGAGGTCTGTGAAGCTTCGATGTAGATTTGGAGGTTCTTAATCTTGGTTGAGGGGGAGGGGTCTTGCGACGATATGTCGGACGCTCCAAGTCACTTTCTCTCGAGGGAGCTCTGGGAAAGCGTTCAAACGTTGGATTGGCAGTGGCGGGCATGCGATATGTCGGCCTGTGCGAGATATAATCACCCCCCATTCCGGGTTGGGGAGAGGGTGAGCGTAAGAAAGGATCATCCGGAATGACAGGGGGTCTTCTCGGAGAGCGTGGGAGCGGAGGCGCACGTGGGGCGGTGGCGGTACGAGAAGATGGAGGAGAAGGGGGGTTGATTCTTAGAGGATTGAGACGAGGAGGATTGGGCACTTTGCGACGATTGGAGATATTATGTTCGCCTGGCGACGGCGGATACCGAAAGTCTCCATTTTCTGTGACCATGGCCACGATTGATAACCCAGTTCCCGCTGGACATTTGTCGATAACGAGGTCAAATGGAACGTAATTGGAAGCGAATTCACCGCTTGATGGACCGATTCAGATATGTAAAAGTGGTTGAGAACAAGAGGCGAACAATTGAAAGGGGAAATGAAAGGCTGAGCGAGCTGTAAAAATGGAGCTCGGGTGGTCGTAGTTCAAAATGAATGATGGGATCTCAAAAGCAGTCAAGCTACCCGACAATCAATCCTATAAATGCGGAAAAAAGGAACGAGTGGAGGGAAGGAAAATAAAATCGGAGAAGTTGCCCCAACTAACCACACCGGTGTTTCAATTCATCAAAAGTCTCTCTATCCTACCAGAGGTTTACTTGGAGACTCCATCCCTCATGAGAGACGGTTTAGAACAGATAAGAAACTGCAGGCAAAGAGAGCGAAAGGAAACGAGCGATTGAAAAACCTGAGAGGGCGCGAAAGCGGAGTGCCCAAGTGGGAATGGGAAAAAAGGGGAATTTTGGTACAAAATGAAGCTAACAGCTTGTTTGAGGCTTAGCGCGGTATGGATGGTGTTTCGCCAAAACAGACCCTGGTGGTATTTTTCTAATGGGTTTATTTCCCAATATAAAGCCCTTTAATATTTTCGTCGGCTATGATTCGCTGTGTGGTTTCAAAGTGACGATCGCATGATATCAACGGCCTTGTTTTTATTGTTCATTTCCTTGTATATCCTCTTGAAGCGCGGGATTTCAACAGGGAAGTTGGATATCAACGGGTGGAAAAATGCGATAATGGAATTGTATAGTTTTTTTTCTCCGTTGTCAACAATGGGTTACATAGTACACCGTTGAAATACCTGTTGCAGCACCTGACCACCTTGACGCCCAAGTCTCTCACTGCAAGGTCAGAGTCCTTCATATCACCAGTCATCATAGACACTCTCACAGTCAGTTCATATATGATAGATCATTACTCTGCATAATAATGACAGGTTATATGCACGGGGATAATTGACAGCCAGTCATGCATCCTGTTTGTCCCACAGCCCACCAGGAAGTTGGAACTGCCCCCAACCGTCCAGAGTTTGGGTCAATACTTTAGGTCATATCGAGTTAGTCGATGGTGTTGATGTATTTTTTACATTTGTTTGTATCTATATCCATACATAGCCATACATCGTATGTGGGGTGTTCGTTCCGTTCCGCCTGGAGACTGCATGCATCGCTAAGAGAAGTCTCCTACTACTACGGAGTACCACCTACTCCGTAGTGAGGTAGTATGCACATTTTTGGTCCTAGACAAAACATGCCTGCATAAGAAGGGTTTCAACTGCAATTCCTTTCGAATTGAGGATACAGAACATTGTTTATTCATCACGGCTCACTTCACATGGAAGGCTTACCAAATCCATCCACAGATGCCCTAACTACTTCGGTGAATTAGCACTATACGGGAGTGCTCCCGTCGTCCCGACTCCATCCATTGATACTAGCGAGGAGGACTAAAGAATCCCGTCTTAATCTTATTACTATAGGGATTTAATGGCCCGCAACCCATTTCCCAATCCCGACAGGAATAGCACACCTGTTCTGAAGTGGAGAAGTGCCGGATTCCGTCTTGAGGGATCCTAACCAGGCTCAAATAATTAGCATCGTCCTAACATACTCCGTATTTGCTACTAATATCTCGCTCCACTCTCAGAAGCCACCAAGAACACGCCGGCGTCTTCCTAGTCCTTCCGAATCCTCGAGAAAGTGGTGCTGCTTGGTGATCTTTTCCGATCCTCGACATGAGGACGCGAATCCGCTGCTCTGGATTTGTTTCGGTTGGTTTTCCCCCCTTGTGAGAGATCACTTCACACACCGTTAGCCACCCTTGCGTCGTGCCGAGCGGCTGAGAGTGGTGTCTATCGGTCATCACTATTATTGGATAAAGGGGCGTTGATTGACTCCTGGCCTTGTTGAATTGACTTCCAGAAAGCGAAAATTTGCCTTCCAATCTCTTCTTCCTCTCTTCGGCTTGGCACTTCCTTAGATTGGCTTTCCGTGTTTTCGACTGAAAAACTCGGAATTCGCGTAAATTTCAAAGTCAAAAATGGTGGGGATAGGCGCAAATCGTAATACCCAAACGATACAGAGATAAGCAAAAGGAACAATGAGATTTGTTCAACCAGTAACTGTCCGTAGACTACTGCACGCTTTGATTCTCCTTTTGCGTTTGAAGTTTGAACTTTGCCGGGCGCGTCGCAGTATACCAAACGATGTTCTCCGATTGTACCTGAACGCAACAGATCGGTGGGTCGAAGTTGCATTGGGCGATTCGCTGGTACCCCAACAAACCAACGACATCCCGACAACAATGCTGAAATATGACTAAAGATGGCACGATATTAGCGCTTAGATACGTTCTGACCTTGCATGATTGCATCAAATGTATATTATTAGCCTTTTTAGCTCTGAGAATGCAGAATATGCTCGACATCATTTGACACCCATGTTCTTCTGGGGAACGAACCGAGCGTTTGAGATTCTGCCCTCTCGGCATTTGGCGTGTCCAATGTAATCTATCTGCATCGTTAGTAGAGGCACACAGGTCAATAGTGCACGCACACGCCATACCTGCCTGCAAAGGATGAGGGGAAACAATCCAATTTCGATATATATCTGACAAACTGATGTTCTTCCCATGCATTGCAACGGCGCTTTTTATACCCCCGTGTTTTACATCTGCATCTCGGATTCGCTGTCACCTCCGAACCATTGTTCCATGATGATGGACCCCAACGTTTTCTTTCAAACACTGAATAGCGACACAGTTACATGTCACCCACCCCCATGGTCCCTTGTCCACCGTAAACGGTCCCGTTAGGTAACTGGGACCCGTTGTGAGACAACTACCTCCTCGTTCATGTAGGCGGAGGGTGGGCACCGCACTCAGTCTTTGTCCACAATTTTCCACATCAAGAACATATTGGGCTTGGCTGCCTGCAATATAGACGCATATCTTTAGGCGCCCGCTGAGGCTACCAGGCCGTGTTTTCTCCGAACGGCGCCCGCCACACATGCATCCCTCGATGCATACTGTTGTAGTAATCCGTCCAGGGAAATCCGGCGGTTATATCCGATCCACTTCACGTCATCGCCACCGACCTTCCTGTCCGGATCATCGTCCGGGTAGTCTCCCTTCCGTAAGGTTATACACAAGCGGACCGAAGCAGGTATCTTGAGATATCGTTCCGTTCAATCCGAGACGAGTAATCCTTGCAGTAGATCATGTCGATCAGCCTCGGAGTCGGTTGTTGAGTATTATCAACGTATTCTGGTTATGGTATTTAACCAGCTCTGTAAGCCGACTATATGATATCCCGGGGTTGATCGCACATGACTTGTTGCTCTATGAGATAGTCAAACTAGAATTGATTTTATAGTGTATGTTTGATCGGAAGTGCAACGGTAAGTGATTGCAACGTGTTTCTCCCATACTGTCACTCCGAACAATATGTCCATAGGACTCCTGCATGGTATACCTAAAGCTACAACAACTGGCAGCTTAGTAGGGTTATACTAAGCATAATTTCCCCTTACCAATCGCGGTGTACCTACGCCAGATCCCTTCATGGATACATGATATAAATTTGTGTAAAAACCCCTGTTTTCCTTGGGTGGTTCTATGACTCTAACCTGAATTATTCACATGCGGAACAAGGTAAGACCCTGTCCTAGAAATGATTTGCAATGCTAACGAATGGATTAGACATCGAAGATGAAAACTCCCAAACCTGTCCCTAGAGTCCCTCAGATGAGATTTTGACCTGAAAGCAATAATGGTAGTAGCGGATATGTACTCTTGTGTCTTCTCTATTTTCAGCTCGGAGCGTAAAGCCAACCAGGTACCTCACTGTTCAAAGATCAAGTAGTGTCCGATCAGCAATTCTCCCCCCGAGAGCGGTACCACGAAGTCAGCTCTGGTAATCGCGCTTCTAGATAACCACCCTATGCCATCGCATACTTTCTTGTCCACTCCCGTGCGATTTCGTCATACCGCGCCCGGTCATTCTTGTACTGTTCTGCGATACGCCCCTCGACAGCATCATCAGGCATGGGCTCTACGAGCAGCTGACGCGCGAACTCAAGCACCGCTGCGATCTTGGAGCTAGGCTTCCATTCGTCGGCCCGCAGCATGCCCAGACACATGCTGCCCTTGTCATCGTTGGTCACATTTGGGTGGTAAATTTTGGTCCCGAACGAAACAGATGGTGGTTTGAAAGGGTACTCGGTGGGAAGACTGAGCTTGACTAGGAATCTGCCATTCTGATTCAGGGGGATACGGGTCAGTGTTTCACTGCGCTAACACATCAAGGCAGGATTGGGACTCGTCTTCCGTCTCGGGAACTTACGTGGTACGGCGACCCTTCTGGGCCGTCCATGTAAACCTTCCATTGGTAGATATCTGACTCGTTTGCTAGCTCGACGGTGATGCCCTCTGGAGGAGACTCTGTGAGCTCAGCTAGTTCCTAATAAACTGATTGTTAGCCCCTCTTGCTCGGTCAATAGTCACGGGAGCCCTGTCCAGAGAAAGTCGTGAAACTGGTGCATACCTTGGCTATCCTTTTGCTACCCATCGTTTCAGAAGTTTTTGGAAGACTTAAAGAGCAAGTGTAGGAGGGGAAAATTCAAAAAGATGGTAAAGAACTCTCGGATACACGGAGCTCTATTAGATCAGATGATGAAAGTTGGGGATCTCGGTTAGAAGAATAAAGAATACCCCAGAACTGATACACAGTCAAAGAACCAGTGTTACTAAGGATTGACGCAGGGGTTGACAGGACCGCAAGCGATAAAGAGAGTGTGTTGTCCAAAAGTCGAGTCATCCACCTCGAGCTCAAGCAGCAGTCGGCGGGGCCGCCGAGCCGATCAGGCGGGGCGGAAAGTTGAATGAATAGACGACGTCAGAGCGGCCCTGTCCACACCCCAGGGCTGTATTTGATGTTTGCTTTATTTAGCAGTGACCCTTTATCTTCTCACCCCCTTTTTGTTGGCGCTTATTACATCCCCCCCTCCCCCCTGCACCGTCGAAAACCTTTTGCGCACAATTCATGGTGGCAAAAGCCATGCGTTCAATTTTGCTAAGTAGCCATCTGTGGACCCCTCTAACTATTGGGTCGTATTATTGCCGCGTTATTTGGCTGTGTTCTCGGTGCACCATGGCCCTAGGGTTGCATCGGGCGTTACTATTAGAGCTATAATTCCCCGCCCACGCGATCCATGCACAGGTTCTCGTCTACGCTGAATCAATCTCTCCCAGAAAACAACATTCAAATGTCAACAGTAATTATTGCCCGAACTCCAATGGTAGAAAGGTGCTACTACTCTCTTTGTAACATGACCATTAATCCCATGATTCCAAGGAGGGCTGTCTTGAGCCATGGGTACTCGCTGAGCAAGATAGTCACATATCCCACCATGGGGATATATCCCCGTACACTGCCGACAATGTCTTCCTCGCGATTGAGATAGTCCTGGCCTCGCGCGTACAGCTCAACATCATCAGCGATATTGTTGTCACCCTTGGTAAGGAGCATATTGTTGGGGATTGGTGAGGACCTAGATGGGGAAGTGGTGATCCGTTAGTGTTGAGATTCTTGTGACACTTAATGCATCAAAGAGAACAAAGGGCTGGACATACTCGGAAATCTCCTTCACCTTCTTCGCCTTTCCTTCGATTTCTGGGAATGTTCTCACGACGCGATGCACAATAGGAATGTCCTTGCCCCGGACATTGTAGACGACGACCTCGCCTAGCTCAGCTCGCGGGCTTCGATTCCATAAGAAAAGTAGATCTCCTCTTTGGAATGCCGGCTCCATACTACCGGATAAAACCACTACAACCGGACTGGAGGATGCGGTGAACACGGAGAGGCCTTTCCACATCATGAATGCAGTAGAGAGCACCAGCGCGAAGTTGAGTACCTGGGCAAGTGACTGCCGGGCATTGGATAAATTCGACGAGAGAAACGACAACATTGTGGCGACCCTATTCAGACAGACGAGACTAAATTGATTATCGAACGATATATATTAAAGGTGCTTGTTCGAGTCGTTTGTTGATTGATGGTCGAGTTGAGAGACAGCCTGTGCCTGTGATCGCGGCGGAGGAAGCTTCGGAGGTTCGACGGAGGGGATGTTCGCGAGAACTGATGGTATGGAGAAATAACACTTCCAGTTTAATGTCGCTCACTTGAATGTATCAGTCGAGTCACACTTTGCTCAACAAACGGCTGTGAGTAGGTGATTGTCAGCCAGTTGGGCAAAGGGAGATGTGTCCAATGTTGCCCGTACCAAAAGGCCATGTGGTTCCTGCGCGGCTCTCGGTAGCTTTTCCGTGCAGACCCAACCACTCAACCGTGCTTTTTGATTGGTCTAAACATGAACTATAGTACAACGTTCCAGAACCCTGATAAAAAAAATAATAGTATGACCAAAGGACTTGTTGATTTCAATAATTCAGCTTCATAGTCATAATGAAGGCTATCTATATACAGAATGATATCCAATGAGTGGTACAGAGAAACAAACGAAAACGGCGATAAAACAAAACAAAACATAAACCGTCAAGCAATGCCTTAACACCTCAGACGCCAGTCGATGGCTGGTGGTCAACTTCCCAAAACTTCTCCTTCTTTCCCTTCCTTGTGATCATACCGAATATATCGAAAGGGTCAAAAAGGGTAAGGAGGAATGGCCGACGATCCTCGTAGCCTGGTCCCTCCACTTCTGTCACACCATCCGTCGCAAGATAGATTCGGTTTGAACGAGGAAGCCATCGCATGGGATGAAAGACGTTGAGGAGAGTAGTGTTGGCAAACATAACGACTGTCTCAAATACATAGAAAAACCATTCATCCTTAAGAATGGGACTTATATCATCGATATTGCTCGTGTTCAGACTTGCAGCTGTGAAATACTCGACAGTTCGGTAGATAGTGCGTATGGTGATGAGTGTGCAACTGCAATATAACACATAAAGGGCCTTCTTCACTTTGATATTCAGAACGCCAGCGCGATGGCAATTGTAGTAAAACTTGCTAGCCAGAGCAACAAACCCTACCATCAATGCGATTTGCAGGATCAGGGCAGCTTTGAGTAAGGCCTTGCCCGTATTCTGCGTACTTTCGGGATTGCTTGTATTGGCGACCAATGATGCTCCATTTGCTGTTATGACCTCAATCACGATACCCATGGCAATGAATGTGGTGAACACACGGCCTGGATGCATTGGCGAATGATAAGGGATATAGTAAAGAATACGGCCCAAAGTAAAGAAGTTGGCTCCTTCATAGACAGGACTGAAGCTCAATTAGCCTCTTCAATAACTAACCTATCATAAAGGGAACTTACGGCCCAGCTAATAGGAAGACAGTGCTTGAAATGAAAATACCCAGATTGTCCCAATGCCCGAAAGCCCCAATGGTACGCATCACGAACCCTGCAGTAAAGAGTAAAGCAGACCAAGGTAGTAGGCCTGTTACTTTCCATGACTTGTATTTGCTTCATAGTAATACTGATTAGCCTTGAGCCTCGGTGATACGGGAGGTCCAACACACAAGCATTGATAACCATGCAGTATACCGGATATTGCAAAAAGAATCGCAAAAGCGATCGGCGCGCCTTTATTAGGTGCATAATACCAAAGACTCCCCTCCTCTGTGCAAAGTCAGCGATGAAAAGTTGCTGTGAGCAAGTCAGAGGGTAAACATACGGTAGGGAGACCTTTTATCGATCATAGTCCTTAGCTAGTACGGAGGGTATATGAATTCGGATGGAGAGATACAGGTTACTAAAGGTTGACAACGACTTGGGCAATAACCAAAACGATAGTTAATGATATAGATTCTTGAGCGGTATTCTATGAAGTTATGGCTATCTATATATCGACAACAGGTCTTCGAGAAACTGTCGACAAGTCATAAGCGAAAACGAGTTGGCCTAAGTAGGAAAGTGGAAGTAGCTCGGGATCCGGTTCAGATCAAATACAAGCCTCAATGAGTGCCCAATGACACAAGTGAATCTCGCAAAACCAGCCTCAATCTAGAGTAGGGTAGAGGTGGATTTAGTGGGTACCGTTCTTTCTGACTTAGTCTAAGCAATTTCTTCTTGTCCAGAACGGATCAGTTTCTGGAAACGAGGCTGACTTTCGATGCCATTTTTGTTGTCATCTGAAATCGCACTGGAAGCTTATAATCCCCGGGATCATCAATGAAGATCCAATATTCTACCGGGCGTATGCATGACGATATGGGTTTCGCTAGTCACCATAGATTTTGTTGGTTCCACTTAGCGAATACGAGCAGGGCTGAGCCAAGTAAGTGGCCAGAGTAGGCACCCAGGCTATCACGGGGTGAGACCTCGTATAGAGAGTTTCTAAGTCACGAAAAAAGAACCCCTGACAACGGACAAAAGTATGAAGTGTGTTATTTGACGTAACAAAAGTGGTATTCCTTAGGGCTATACCTAGGGATGAAGGATTTCGGCCTGATGTAGGGGGCATCAACCCCATTTGGGCTGGTAAGGATGGAGTTGCCCGGGCAACATGACGCTAACTGAAAGGGGAATGACAGACTTAGCATGACATCTGAAAGTGGAAACCCATCAACTGCTTCAACGTTATCACGATCCGACTAAACCAGGCCAACGTGGGGACGACGATACTAACCCACTTCTTGCTGTCGTGTCTCCTCTTATGTGAACAGCCGACAGAGAAGGGCCCGCAGCTATGAATCCAGTGAAACCCTCTCAATCGTCACTATTTCAGGTGTTCCTCCGCCTTCGTCCGCCCATTTCCCAGCCAGATGACCAGGCCGAACGATGCTTAACAGTCGAGTATCCTGAGTCTCGAGATGAGGTTGGAAATGACCAGGAAAATTCAGCTTCAGCAGCAACCCATATTGTCCTGCAGCCGCCAAGTGATGCTAGAAAGCGGACAGTTGAGAAATTTGGATTCACCAAGGTTTTTGAAGAGTCGGCTTCTCAGTTAAATGTGTTCGAGGACACAGGACTCGATTCAATCATACAGGGAGTGCTGCTCGAGGGAAGAGATGGTTTGGTCGCTACATTAGGCGTGACAGGAAGTGGAAAGGTGGGGATCAAACGCAACAAGATATGAAGCGGCGCTGACGGCTAGATATAGAGCCACACCATCTTGGGCTCGAAAACCCAAAGAGGCCTCACCCAGATGAGTCTCGATGTGATCTTCAAATCGTTAGCCTCGACAATCAAACCACCAGACAACTCTATCAATCCCCTCCTTCTGTCCTCAGTTGCGTCGTCGGACCAGTCAGAATCGCAGATATTCACAGCACAGACTTTTCTCGAAGCTGTATACGGAGACCAAAGTGCCGACCGTGGTAGGAACTCTAGAGCACAGACCCCAATGAGCTCTGGAAGAGCTCAGACTCCTCTGACGGTATGCTTCCCTTCCCAGAGCCAATTGCTCAGGTCCTCGGTTTTGCGCCCTCAAGCCCCCTTTCCAAGTCATTTTTGCGGCCATAATTTGGCGTATGGACTACCCAATGGATATCACCCTAGCTTAAACCACATGGGCCGCCTAAACAAAAATGCCACCATTAAAGCGAGCCCCAGACAAACGGTCCCTGGCCTTTCATTTGCACTTTCATACACTCAACCTAGCTTTATTGATCTGAATCGCGCTAAACAATCTCAACACTTGAAGGAACCGACGCCTGCTATTATTTTCCCCCGTCGTAATCTGCCCCAGCGGCCAAATGTTGCGCCTCGTTCGCCCGATGTTAGCCATCTCACGTTGGAACTGAATCCTAACTCTGAATATATCGTACTGGTGTCAATGTATGAGGTCTATAATGACCGTATCTTTGACCTTTTATCGCCAGCGATAGTCCCAGGCCAAGGAAGTACCGTGTCGCGAGGGGGAACCAGCCAGAAGGACAGACGAAGACCCCTCCTTTTCAAGTCTACTGAAGGTTCTCCCGACAGAAAGGTCGTCGCGGGCCTACGCAAAATAGCCTGCAGTACTTATGAAGAGGCACTGGCAATT
This sequence comes from Aspergillus caelatus, assembly GCF_009193585.1. Classification (NCBI taxonomy): domain Eukaryota; kingdom Fungi; phylum Ascomycota; class Eurotiomycetes; order Eurotiales; family Aspergillaceae; genus Aspergillus; species Aspergillus caelatus. The sequence goes on from NW_022475295.1 coordinate 158,665, forward strand.
CTAGAAGTCGGACTTACTGAACGCAAAGTCACGGGTACTGGCGCGAACAGTGTCAGTTCACGAAGCCATGGATTTTTCTGCCTCGAAGTCAAGAGAAGGATGCGCAATAAGAGAACGGGAGAAGAAACATGGATGGGGAACACACTTACAGTGGCAGACCTTGCTGGTAAGTTGACAACTGGAGGAGCATACCATAAAGTTACTAACCGTGCTCTAGGCTCCGAGCGTGCAAGAACTGCCAAAACGGCTGGATCTACCCTGGCTGAGGCGGGTAAAATCAACGAAAGTCTGATGTATCTCGGTCGATGCTTACAAATGCAGAGCGAGATACAAGAGGGGAAGGTACGACTCACTTTCACGCTTACGTAGCGTCTGCTAATAAGCATAGACTGCTCTGGTCCCCTTCAGACAATGCAAGCTCACCGAGCTACTATTCTCGAACTCATTCCCATCATCTAACCAGACGTCTGGTCCCAATCGCCACCCACAAAAGGCTATTATGGTAGTGACCGCAGATCCTCTTGGGGACTACAACGCAACTTCGCAGATCCTGCGCTATTCAGCTTTGGCGCGGGAAGTCACCGTGCCTCGGGCTCCATCTGCGACCGAGTCTGTCTACTCTGCTACAGTTGAGCCTCGCAAGTCTTCTGCTAGCGAACGCTCTGCGCCGAATATGGCAACTAGTGAAGAGCTCGAGAAGGCATTAGCCGAAATCGACAGACTGGCGAAGGAGAATGAGGCACTTTCCGTGAGATTAGCAGAAGAAGAGATCATGAGAGCAGATTTAGATATGAGACTGAGAACTAGTGAAGAAACATGTCTCGTGATCGAGCAGGAAGTGCGCGAAGAGTGCTGGGCTGAAATGGATGAGAGGATGGAAGAAGAGAGAAAGAAGTGGCAAATTGCTCTGGAGGAACAGGTGAGCACCTTGACTTGCAGACAACTGCTAGCATCTTACTGACCATCATAGGCGGGTCATAACGATGAACACCTTGATAAGAAGATTGAACTATTGTCTCGCGGTTTCCAAGGTACTGTTTCCACTCCTTCCCCTTTCTCACAGATGATCTGTGGTCAGACTAACAGATGCACCTAGTCCATACCGATCCCGAGCCTTCTAGGGATGAGAAGGTGGAAGAACTGGAGTTCGAAATTGACCAGCTTCGCAGCAAGGTCACATCATTGGAACGTGAACTAATGTGCCGATCTCCTACAAAGAAGTCCAAATCCAAGAATACACTCGAGTCGTCTCGCAATTCCAATATCCTTGGTCGCGAGAGTGACATTGACATGGCACTCCAACGGATGGATCAGTTGAAGCTTGCAGACAGCATGTTTTCTCCTGCTCCGCCTGCAACCTCCCCCGGTAAAAGGCTAAGAAAGATGGCAACCCGAAAATGGGATTTCGCCCCCGAGGAAGATATCTGAATTCCTTGATGATACCCGCGAACCCTTTCAGATTGAAGTTTTGACACGCCCAGTCCTTTTTCTTCATTTTTCTTTGACTTGACATATTGAAACGCTTATTCACTGTACATTATATGAGGAGGATCATGGGCGTTATGTTTTGGTTGTGATAGATTGGGGTTACGACATTTCATGTATAAATATTAATTCTTGTGTATGGTACAATTTTTAAAATACCACCTTTACCATTTGCTTCCTCGCACCTGAACGCCGTTTACCATAGGAGTGAAAGCAGATGATCTATAGAAAGCATGCAGCCGTTGGAGTTGGCCTTGGGATATCAGTGAAGTCATGAAAAAAGGTTTACAGCTCAAGTGCGTCAGATATCCATTGCCTCGGAATCAGACACATGGTCACTTTCCTGGTCAGCTTCAGGAGCAGCGAGTTGCTCGCCTCCGTCGTCGACATCCATGTCGTTGGCTTCGTTCCCGTCAGCATCGCCCTCGGCCTCGCCATCATCTTCCTCCACCGCTTCTTCCCCACCCGCTTCGTTATCTTCTTCGTCTTCTCCCTCACCTTCGCCTTCGCCCTCGCCCTCGCCCTCTCCGTCAATTTCGGCTTCATCGCCATCAACACCCTCTTCACCTTCCTCTGCCATAGTCTCCCCTTCCTCTACCATGGTCTCACCTTCATCACCAAGGTCAGCATCTTCATCCCTATCGCCGTCCTCTTCCCCGTCACCGGCCCCTTCATTAGCTCCGTCCCCATCGGCGCTAGCTTGAGCCGACATTTCCACTTCCGGATCCAAAGATCCCCTATCCTGCAGATTAGGGAACAACAAGCTTCGCTCTGCCGCAAGCTTAGATAATTTCTCATCATCTATCTCGCTCAGCTCGCTTTCATCATCAGCACTGTCATGCAAGCTATTGGGAATGTCGCTCTGTTGCCCTGAGGCCAGCTCATCAGCCGCTACAGCGGATGTAGCAGTGTCTTTCGTTTGCTCAGGAGCGGATGTAACTGCGCCGACGGCGTGGGATGGTTCATTTTCTGCAGCGGCGGGTGCTTTGGCGATAGGAGCGCGAGGCGCGAGTTTGCGTTGGACGATTGTCTCGGCCCGTTTTTGGATGTCCCGTCTTGCGATGCCCTTTGTGCGGCCGCGGGGTGCTGGGGCTTCGGATGCAGGCGCGGAAGTTGGGGGTGTAGGGGTGTCTGCCGCGCCATCGCTGGCCATGAGGAGGTGGTCTACTTTCATTTTCTCTTTGTTTTCTTCGTTCGCTTGTTCGATGACGTTGGGCATGTTGACCTCGTATAGGCGGGAGTAGATGTCGGCGATGAGGTCTTCTAATAGGGAGACTTTCATGAGATTGTTGTTTAACTTCTTTAGCTCGACGGCATCGCGGAGAAGTTCAAGGAGTGTTATGCTCTCTGGAGCTAACTGGGGAAGACCTTCTAGGCGGGCTGTGTTTGCGACGAATTCGTCCCACCCGATGGGTTTGAACACGCTTTCGTCATGTCCTTCGTTAATATTGCCCGCTTTTCGTATGACTCGTGCATAGGTTAAACATAGGTCTTCCCATAGTTTTGCATGGTTGATGAAATCGCCTTGCTTTTTCCTGACCCGACGTAGTAGTTGGTCGAGACTTGCACGGTCATCCAGTTGTTCTAGTAGAGCCACAAAGAAATATACGTATCGTGTCGTGTAAACGAAGTGTCTGCCGGGACGCTCATTCTCAGGCCTCCACACCTGGATCGTCATTGTCTTTGTGAATATCTGCTGTGTCAGTTCACCCTTGGCTCCTGCGGCTGCGGCTGCGTCCTTGTCATCGTCATAAGTGATATGGGCAGCCTAATTCAGGTAAGTCTTGGGTCGTTACAGGTGATAGTTCAGATTATTGGACTTACCCTGACAGCCATGCGATGGTGCCAGTTCGACTTGTCTGCATGCTTCAGGTTTCGAATGACAGCCATTATGTATGGCTTCCAAGGGGCACCTTCCTCCGGAGGTGACACCTTTCGCGCCCAAGGAGTGGCAACGAGAGTCTTGCTTCCCTCAGCCGGCTGAGAAGAAAAGTTAACTGCCGCTCACACATCGTCAAAGCCAAACTTGGGGGATATTGCGTACCGTAACTACTCCTCTATGGACCAGTTTGTGAACAATAGATACGAGCTTATAGTGAGGTTCGAAGATAGGATCCGATCGAGAATCCCTCTTTTGAGGCAGTGCATCAATAGCGTCGAGCAGAGAGTCTAGGAGATCATCAAGGTGAACGTGCTTTGATGTGCCCCTGACGGAGTCATCGCAGCTAAACATCTTCCAGAGACATTTACTTAGCATATAGCGAGTCCTAAGTCACAGTTAGTGGCCACACCATCAGTTACAGCGAAGGCAAGACATACATCCAACTCTTGGGCTTATTGCGAATGGCACGCTTAAGGAGGTAACTAGCAAGATTCCAGACGGAGTACAACCTCATCTCCTTGAAGGGAAGCGCTTTATACATCTGCTGGTTTTCTTCACTGTTGTAATGTCGAGTAAAATCGGAAAGGCTAAAGGCGGCCATGGATAAGGGTTCTCGAGAAGATGAGTACAAACGGATTCCAAAGTCGGTGTAGAGGTCAGATACGAGCGCTCGAGTCTCTGGTGTAGGGTCGGCGGTCCTTGCTGCCGTTGCAACAGCCATAGCATAGCTATGGATCGCATAGCGTTGCCAAGTCACTAACTCTGTCCGGTTATTATTAATCTTGTCCGCAGACCACGTTATGTCCTCCTCCAGCTTCGAATCATAAGTCTGGGCAAGTCGATACCAGGATTCCCATCTCTGAGTGTTGTGTTCCAAGTCCTGCCTGAACCAGGTGATAGCTTCATCAAGATCAGTGGTTGGAACGGGGTTAAGACGTTTCTGAGAGCGGAATTTGGTTAGCGCAGCATGTCCTAGAAGGAAGTACCATCCATTCTTCGCAATGACCGCACTTTCGGTAGGCACCGGGAGTAATGCAAGATCTTCAACTCCTCGAACGGCACGGAAGATTTCTGTTGGGTTTAACGGAGATTTCAAGTAAGCCGTCAGAATGCGCTTATTGTAGGACAATGGAGGCGATGACTTTGTGGTGCCGATGGCTTGTTGCATCTTCTCAATCGTGTACTTCAAGTCAGATTTTGACAGATCCCTGATGTTCATTTTCTTCGCTTGCTTCATGACAAAGTCAATCATCAAAATAGCTGTAGAGCGATCCAGTTTCTCCGGCGGACAACCATGGTCCTCCAAATAACCATCAACCGGCGACAATTTGATGCCATGTATATCATAAAGTAGTTGGCAAATATCATACTCATAGTCTGCTTTCTCATCCAAGGAGAAAATCTCGGATTTAACAAGCTTAAGAAACTGCTTGTGGGAACGTCTGCACATCTTCCTGATGCCCAAGGCATTGTGCACAGAGCGCAAGTAAAGAATACGGTCATCAAGGGGTGTATCGAAGAGCTCTGGATTTTGTGCAATAGCTTCTCTCACCAAGGTATAGTGGAGGATCCAACAACGGACGTGCATTTCCCGCAGTTTATCTCTGAAGCTTTCCAACGACTTTGCCAACGCCCCGCGTACATCGGAGCCAGATAACTGGCCCACACGAACGGAGTCTTCGTAAAGCACAAAACTGTGAAGTAGTTTCAATACTAGCGTTACTGCAGATAGCGAGGACTTCACGTGGTCCATATCAAAACATTCGTATGCTTTGGCTGGCTCCTGTAAAACCGCTGTTACGGTCTTATTCAATATTCCTTCGAGAGATTTTAACCAACGGAGCAAGGTAATTTGGCGGTGCTCACTAGGCTCTTCTAGATGTGCAGGGTTCCAAAGCTCTCTCACAATAGTTTCAATACTCCGCAGGTAGCACGACACAACTTTCGGTGCGTAGTCGATCTTTTTGTATGCGTCTTGTAGCCTCTTCCATAAGAAAAGCCTCAAAGTTGCGTCCCCTCGATCCAAAAAAGAACCCATTTCGTGAAGCTGTGACGTCGGTGGAGAATTTCCCTGATCCTCTGAAGTGTTTTCTTCAAACTGGACCGAAGCAGGCTCCAAAATAGGCTCTATGGTTTCGATGAGCCCTACAGGGTCTTCTGATTCAGTATTAAAAATTCTCATGAAGAAGTCCATAGACTCCAGCTTCGAAATCTCTTGGTCAACGGCTTCAATCGATATTTCCGGCATAATTGCGTTGTTTACTAGGCTTATTACTGGATCCTTCAAGCGGCTGAGCAAGTGCTTCAGTTCCTGAAGACAAAGTAATACATGTTCCCGCTCGGCGTCAGTTGTCATGTTTGAGTGGAATGTGGAAGCCCAGATATGGCGAAGAACAATATTATCCTGATGACTGCCGGGTGAAGAGTAATCCATGAAGTGGGTTAAGGAAGTACGCGCGAGCAAGCTCCACCGTGCTAAACGATCTTTTTGTTGTACTCTGATCCCTTGGTCGATTTCACTGTTTGGGTTGTTAATGGAGGCGTATATATCAAGATGGAGCTCAAACATGGCTTGAATCATCTCGAGATATGCGAAATGAGTCGCGGTGTATTCAAACGGCGTTTCAGCGCTAGCGCCAAGGATTTGGCGTTCAAGAGCCTCCAGATGTTCGCACATTCTCTTGTAGGTGTTTTCATCTTCGCGTATCAATATTTGCACCACTGTCTCTTTCAGTGTGTCTGGCCACTGGAATAAAGTATATGTGGAATTCATGATAGGGAAGTTTGAAGTGTTGGATACACCATCCTCCGTAGAAACACGCCCGTAGTCTGGCATAAGAAGGCATTTAAGCCACTCGAAAGCGGTTTCACCAAGGTGAAACCATCCTTGATTGATGGTATTCATGAGCATGAGTAGTTCATCAATACCGGAGAGAACTTGCTTCATCCCTAGCTTCCGAGCAGACTTTCTGGAGTGCTCTAAGAAGATAGCCAGCCCAGACTTGCCCATGCCTTGAATGTCCTGAAGCGCCGCAACATTATCACATTGGAGTGTCGCCTGAGACTTCCCTTCGTCCCAGCCCTTCATAATGTGCCTCAAATCTCGAGGCAGAATGTACTCAGCCTTCCCGTTAACTTCACTATCTGGAAGGTCTCTCCCATCGGTAGTAGGGGAGATTTGTTTCCTTAGCTCATCAACTGACCCTAAGTCTTCAATCCCGAACTTGGACAACAGAGATTCGACCGTGCCGAACATCCATTCGTCCGCTCTAATGAAAATCTCTAGACGGTCTTCGTAGTATTTGTTATGGTCAAATGAGACTTCATCAGCTTGTGATGAAGCCTCTGCATGTGATTCTCGTAGACGAGTTCTTCTGCTCTTAGACCGAACGCTTTCTGTCTGATCCTCAGCCACGGCTGACGCAGAAGATCGCTTTCGTGCCCCGTTGGTCGATGATTTAGGGTCAGGGTCGTCGGCATTTGGAGTTTCCTGTTGATTAGCTATCTCGGGAGATTGTGACGTCTGGATCTCCAACGATTCTATGAGTTGCTTTTCAGCCCGTTGATCAATAGATGAGTGGTCATCGGCGTGTTCTGCAGTTGAGTCCAGTGGTTCATGCTTCACAGATTGCTGGACGTCCATGTTGTTATCTTCCCCCGACATGTGGATAATAGGCTTCTGGTCACTTTGAACCTCTTCATCCTGTGCCCTTGATGACTGGTCTTGAACTTGTGTTTCCTTGGCAGCCGTAGCTTTCAGTTCAGGGCTAAGAGCTGGTGTTGAAACACTGATTGCAGTACCTGGGCCTATATAAATGGCGCCCTGGTCCTCATCCGTTAATGCTTGGAGGATGGTCTTGCCAAGATCGGCCCATGTTGGTGAAAGAGGCTTTAGATCATATCGTGCGGTGCTTAGAGCTAGGGGGCTTTTCGACGGAAGGACATCCTGAAGGTTGTCTGGTAATCCAGGCAGATACGGGTAGGGGTCACTCTGGCGCTTGAGAAATTTGAGAAGGGCTTTCTTGGGTTTCTTAATCGGGACTTGGCAAACCGATATTCTATCTTGCAGCGACAGCAACGTTTCTCGTAGACGCTCTTCTGCGAAAGTTTCCTCTAAGCCTAGCTGTTCTGTTCGGACCTCTAGACGATTTTCGTCATCTGCCAGGACACTTTCCAAGCAGTAGCGGGTTAACCGATAGCTTTGTAGAGTACCGCAGAGCCTGGCGCTTTGTCTCCAAAGGTTAAGGTCTGTGTCATCACGCTCCAGGGCTTCAGCAAACGACGTCAGGGCAGTGCTCGCACGTTCAGCAATTTCAGCAGAGAGACTTTGAGTGTCGTCTGATGCTTGGGCAGCATTTCCTATAATCGCGCGCAGAGAATCTAGTATGAACTGCCCGTGGTTTTTATACGCAAGATAGATGGTCTGCAGCAAAGTACTGGATGTGGAATCATTGATATCGTAATCTCCTAGCGGTTCACCACCGTCTGCATTACCAACATAGTCGGACGTCTCAGTCAATTCAAGCTCAGTAGCAGCTCTTTTGTAGTCGGAGAGAGACTCCGGGTACTTGAATATTTCCGAACTAAGAAGAGCATCATATGCTTCAGCAGCTTGGTCGTAGAAGTGGGGACCCTGCGAGTGAAGTTTCAGAGCATTTTGGTATAGCTTGAGAGCTTCCTCAATTTGGATTTCCTTGGTATCATCAACCTCTTCTTCTACCGCCTCAGCGGGCTCGATGTTCAATGCCACCCAGCTTGACATGTTGCAGTTTATTCGGGATGCAGAGAGATTCCAGACATCGGTAACAATATCGACGTGACAGACAGCATCTCCCGAAAAGGGAAGCCAGTCCGTATAGTTGATGAGACTAAACCGTGGCGAGGAAAGGGTAAAGCAGAACGGAATCCAAGCTGTCAGGGTCTAGCCCGTGACTGGGGACACGCATTTCACGCGTTCCGACATTGAATTACCAAAAGGGGAATAGACCGGTGCCTGAGGACCCAGCCCGTCCGCCCCCCAGGCACTTGATCAACTGAGGTGACGACGACTTGTTTGTTCCTGCGCCATCTATCCTTCGAGCACGATTGATGAGTCCGTTCTAGTACTTAGTCCTTTCTGCTTCTTCTCTTGATTTAAGCTCGGCCTGCGCTTCTCCATGCGCCATGGTTGCGCCAGCTGTCCCCGAGTATGCAATTCCCCTCACTTGACGTGTTCCTGAGACCTGTTATCAAGTGCACTCGGGCCACCATTGACCTCTGCGCTGACCCTTAAAATCGTTATCAGACTCTACGAAGAGGAAGACCTCTTCGCCGCTGTCGATGCACGTACCGAATCACTACAGAACTTGCGGGAATTAGGTCCGCCCGACCTGGTGTATTTGGTCAAACAACCTAAAACCAACTCAACCCGCCAGGTGCGTTTCTGGGAGCCTCCGGTCGCTCATTCAAGGAACGGCTTTCTCGGAGGTTGAAGGATGATAGTTACTAACGGAATAACGATTACCACAGACCGGAGTCTATCACCATGTCACTGGCATTGATGCTTCTTCGTCCGCTAGCTTGGCCGCCTATGTAAATACGCTAACCTTCTCCCCCCTCGATAAGACGCACAAAGTGGTTTCAGGGATATACTGGTCAGGGCGCTTGCCAAAAGAAACTTTCGTGCAGTTAGAAGGGCTAACATATTTGCAGTTGCTACAATGCCTTCTCCCACCTTGACATGCGTGTTGAAGTCAAAATTCCTGGTAGTCTCGAGAGCTACTGCATCGACGAGCGCGGGGATAAACGTGTTGCAACTGAAGCCCTGTGGCTAGAGACATTTCTGTGCGGAGTCTTGCGAGCCTATACCTATGCGGACGATGGTAGCGGAGATTCGATTCGGAAGATCGTCGGAGTGCGTCGATTCAACCCAGTCACAAATACAGAGATGGAGCACAAGTTCATGGATGCTGCGGAGCGGCTTTTCTTCTTGGGTAGGCAGCTGAGCTCCGATCCTGAGACGCAAGTTCCCAACACTGTCAGCAATCATCTTACTTCGGGTCTTTTGAAATACATTCGCACGACCGGACGCTACACATCTGGTATAAATCTTCTAGAAAAGCTCCGCATACGGGATGTTGAGATCTCTTCCCTGCTAGCCCGTGTTCTCATAATGGCAGATGAGGAGGTGCAGGCAGTACGGTTGATGTACGACTCACTGCAAGACGTCCCCATGGACTATGCATTGCTCGACTGCCAGGCAGCCTTCTGTCAGAGTAAGGGAGAGGGCGAAATGGCTTTGGAATGCGCGAAGCGGGCCGTGACTGCTGCGCCTAGCGAATTCAGCACTTGGGCACGACTGGCCGAAGTGTATGTGAACTTGGAACAATGGGACCTTGCACTTCTTACATTGAATTCATGCCCGATGTTTACGTACCAAGATAAGGACACCCCTCGCATGCCCCAACCGTCACGCATCATGCTTCCTATCCTCGCAGAGAGCATGTTGGATGAGATTGACGAGGGCCAGCCAAAGCAGGGCGACCCACACGACTATGTCCATCCTTCTCTACGAAGACTGCACGCTGCTGCATACCAGGGGACATTCCTGAAAGCATATAACATCTTGACCAAGATTGCTGCCGCGATTGGCTGGGATCAGCTTTTGAAGATTCGCAGTGAAGTGTTTGTTATGGAAGAGGAGTATAGGGTCGAAAGGCAGCATTCAACCTCGAAGTCTATACGGCGCAGCAGTTCTATAGCGACCAATGGTAACGAAGAACAACAAAATGGCACCAATGCTGAGGAAGAGGATGAAAACCCGGAAGCCACCAGCAGCGGAAAGAAAGAGGAACAAGCTGGAGACTCCATCGAGAAGCCAGAACAAACAATGGCCTCTGAAGTCGTGAAGTCTGGCAAGGAAGAAGTAAGCTACAAACGCCCCCTGTCCGCAGCGTGTGCATCTTATACTAATTGCCACAGCCCGATCCGTCGCATTCATCATACGCACAGTTCCGCAACAAGCGTCTCTGTGAGAGGTGGCTCGACAATCTCTTCATGGTTCTCTATGAGGATCTTCGCATTTACACCATCTGGCGCACAGAGATGGCGCAGTACCGCCAGCAGGCCATTGAATACAAGAAGTCTGCGACGGAATGGGAAATCCTAGGCGAATTAGCAGAGCGACTGCATCATTTCGAGGAGGCGATCGAGGCCTATGAACACTGCATGGCCATCCGGTTCTCTCCCAAGGCCATGCGAGGCATTCTGAAGTTGTACGAGAGTAAGCACGATACAAGAGGGATGCTCGGCGCATTGATTAGACTCATTGCCTGGCAGTACCGCTGGTACTCTGAGGTATGTTTTGCTCTTAACCAGAGTCCCCCAAGGCCACCAACTAACCAAACACTAGTTCTCTCCTGAACTACTCTATCTTATCCGCAAACTCATCGAGGACGAAGGTGCCGTCAAGGTGCGCAGCATTGTCCAGGCGACCAATCTGCCACAGCCCGTACTTGACCTCACCCATCAATATTGCCAACTGTGCGCCACTTTCCGTAGCAGCGGCAGCGATGGCTAAATGTAGCCCCGTAAATCTCCGTGGCTGGGAGATAGTCACCCTCCAGCAATGAAGGCTTTAGCAGCGGAATTATATTTTACGTGTCCAGGCAAGGCATCGTTGGTGGACGATTATTGATCATTTTATCTACCATTTATTATGGCTTCCCTCTTATGTGCCATTTCCCCCTTTTCTTCTGTGTCTTTATTTTATCATTCATTTCTCTTACGTCGGACACCCTGTTTCAACAACTAATTCCCATAGAACCAATTTATGCTGTATGACTTTCCCTTTCCGATGCCTTTTAAGTCGCCCGCTTTGATAATTGCTAGCTTTATGTGGATTACCCCGAATCATCACAAGTGACGAGAGACAAAAGCGTGTATCATGGAAACTTAGTAGAATCTTACGTTCTATTTCCCTTAGTTCCCTAATGGGGCCAGTCCATCAATTGAGCACATTCGGAACCTTGGGAGATCAAGTTGTTGATCATTTGCTTCCATTAAGACATAGTATGGAGATATCAGAGAGCGCAGCTCTTAATAAAGATCTAGCCAGCTTGACTGACCAGTTCATTGAATAAAGATAAGCTAGCCAAAAGAGTACCTAGATTCCAATTACAGCCCGAACCAAATTATTTGACGTAAAGATTACAGCCATCCCAAATCATCTTGGCGACACAGGCCCGATAGACATTCACTTATTCTCCTCTTCGACCCCAGTGTCGACTTCAGGTTCCTTCGGAACAGTCTCTCCCTTAGCCTTGGCTGCAGAGGCAGCAGGGCCACTGGTTTTGGCTGTCTCCTCGGGCGCTTCTTCTTCTCCCTCGTCTTCTTCCTCTTCCTCTTCGTCGTCCTCTCCGACTCCATTTTCACCGGCATCTTTACCATTTTCTTTTACTTCTTCCTCACCTTCTTCTTCAGCTGGGGCGGCTGCTGTCTTGCGTTTCTTGGTGGCAGGGGGGCCTATAGATCCTTCACATCAGCTTGTGTTTTCAGGAGAATGGGTATGTCTAGGTGGAGGTCCGAAGAGATAGAGTAATCGAAAGAAATAGAGAACAACAAGCGCTTACCTTGCTCTTTAGCGGGCTCTTCTTCTTCTTCTTCCTCCTCCTCTTCCTCATCGGAAGGAACCTCCTCCTCACTTCCCTCTTCGTCTCCTTCGCTTTCGCCTACTTCAGAGTCCTCATACCTGTTCATCACCAACGTTAGTCGATACATCATCTCTCAATGCAGGGATAAATATGATAGTAAAAAAATAAGGAATCTCGGGCAACAAGATTAATGCGCCAACCCAGACAGTACAATGAATAAAAATTAAAAATAGAAGGGATGATAGATATCCATGACGCGCACCAAAAGCAACAAAGACATGAATGATGACAGGGTGATAAGGATGGTGAGGAGAAAGGGCGTTGATGGACGCGCGGAGGCGCATAGATGAAGGGAGATAAAATCGCAATACAAACTTACTCTTCTTCCTCTTCGCTCTCGTCACTAGGGAGCGCCTGGAGCTCTTCCTCTTCTTCGGCTTCTTGCTTTCTCTTACGGGTGGACATGATGGTCTTGGAAGCTAAGTAGAGTGGAAATGGATAGAAGATATGAATGCGATTTTGTGATAAGAGGCCAGGTCAATGGCGCGTGTATATCTTGACAACACAGCTGATGCGCTGTGATAGTAGAGTGGAAATAAGGTAGCAATAAGGGAAGGATGATAGATAGGAGAGAGGGAGAGAAAGGAAATGGGAAGGGAGAGAGGGAGAGGACGAAATAAAAGACAGGGCAGATGGGGGGAAGTCAAGTACTACCCACGGCAGCAGGAGGGAGATTAAAGCCTCAGTCGGCGAGGGAAGGGGGGGAAGGGGACGGAATGGGTGAGCAGTAGGACTCTTACTTCAGCGATTGGAGGAAGGAGGGTGAGAGAAGGAGGGGGGAAGCAGCCAAAGCTTTCCGGTCAGCAGTAAACCTGGACCTGGGGCAAAAGACCCAGCAGAGTTAAAGTGAACCTGAGCGAGAGCTGCCGCATTTGTTGCAATGGGAGATTATCGGATGACGTCGCTTTAGGCCCTCAATGATGTGCGCATAAGAGATGGCCCCTTGTGACGATGCCTGGGCTGATCTGTTGTTTTGAAACAGGATTGGATGGAGTCTGCATCTCATCGGACCCCTGCAGTTCCAAGGGACCCCCGGGCTTTGTTAGCGAACTGAGGAACCAAGAGAATCTGGAGTAATACGAAGTTAGTCTTTTGCAAAAGTGACGGTAAGATGACAGGTCGATTGAAGGGAAAAGTGAGGAGTGTTTGGTAGTGCGGTACCGTAACAATGTCCACCTACTCCTCGGTAAACATATTACAGGTACTGAGTGTGCTCGGAGCATCTAGTCCGTGGCAATATTGTCGCATTAGTCGCAATAGCAACCACCATGATGTCAGGAATTGAATTTCTTCTTATTCTCAAAATAGACTAACCCCAACATGGCACCTCCGGGGCTAGTCCCATTCAAGCACAGTGTCTGGTGCACGGATGAAATTGATACTATTTCTGAATTCCCCCGGATGATTCGCGCATCAACAAATAAACACACTGCACAGACCATCCTAGTCCTAACTAAGCATAATACGGACAATTAACTACGGTAGCGAGAAACATGTCTAGCAGAAGTATATACGGATACATTACTATATAGGTATGTACGTCACCCTTTACCCAGGGTATCACTCACTATCCACAAACTACTCTATCAGTGCGCCAAAAACTCAAAGTTGGCCATGCTTGGGTCCAGCAAATTTTCATCCAGTCCAAATCCGTATGTGCCCACCATGTCATAGATCAGATCTGGCGGTGGAAATCCTTGTGCCATGGCATTCGCGCCGCCTGGAACTTCGCTACTACTTCGCTCCGCGGGTCCTCCCGCTGGCGGTCCACCTTGCCACGCCGTCTCCCAAGAATCAAAGCGATCCAGCATCTTTCCCAAGCCACGCGCAATATGCCTCGTCAGATGCCTCTCCCCTGCAGAAACGCAGTTCAACAGTTCGATGACGCGTTCCACTAACCGCCGCACCTCGCGTCCATCTAGGCTCAGATAGGCCGAATTCCAGTTGACCGCGACCTTCAGAAGGAAAACGGCTGAAAAGGTTACCATCGTATGCGTAAAGATGGGAACACCCACGATGGCGTCCCGAATGTCCGGCTCTTCGAGCACCATATTTAGGCAGGCCATGGCGGACGAGATAGCGATATTAGCGGACTCTTTGCGGTCCATGGAGAAGACAGGTGTGTTGGACGGCGACAGGGCACGAAGAGAGAGTGAGTTTAACTGAAATTTTGCAAAATGGTAGTGTAGCACAACCCCCTTCGAAGGGTACGTCCGCACGTAAGGGCTATCGGCTAAAGTACAAATGGTGGTCAGATATTGGCGCCTCGATGGTGGGAGTTTAACATGGCTTACCTGATCGCGGCTGCCAAAGAAGCCGCCATTGATCAACCGCCACATTATAGACTCTTAATTGACCGAAGTCCTCCTCTGTCAGGGCCTGCTCAGTGTCGCTCCCAAACATGCGATAAGCCTCTGTCAGGATCATGAACAAAGCCACCTGTGCCAGCAGTCGGATATCACCAGGTACAATCATGGGAGACTGCAGGAAGGTTTCGTAGTTCTTGATGGCTGCATCTTCGTGTATGACCGGAGGTCGGCCATATGCAATACTAAAATGATGATCGCAGACATAGAGTAGATACCAGAGCTGTGCGCGCTCGTACTGGTCACTATGGCCCCGGATCATTTTTTGATAGCTCTGATGCAAACCAAGCTCCGTGGCAATACGAACAGCATGTCCAGAAAGCTTCCAGCTCAATTCAGATAGCCAAAACGCTCCGACGCACAGACCACGAACATCATCTAACGTGTGAGCCCGCGTCAGGGACATACTGGATACAAGAGAAACATATTCATGGTAGCATCGGTTTAAAGTTTCAGTACGATTGGGGATATGAAGTGCAGCGACGGTGAGAACTGCCGCGGACAACAACGTTGATGCTCGTCGCACTGAGGTGAGATCCCGATGCACCAAGATGATTCCTCCCCAAAGCAGCTGATTCATTGTCCGGCTAAAATATGCAAACAGTTCTTCAGCCTCATGAATAGAGAGGACTCCTCGTGAAATGAAGTCCTCCTCTAGCAGGGTTAACTTAGGTTGCTCGATAAGATTGCTCCGTAAGTTACGCAGCTTAGTAACCTCGTAGAGACTACGCATTGGTGCCGGCACCAATTCTCGGTCTTGTAGGTCTGGCTCTTGAGATGGCTCCCGAGTTACGTCCATAATGACACCCGGGCCGTGTTGACTAGTGTGATTAGAGATAGACTGCGATCCATCGAGCGAGGGTCTATGTTCATGATGGGACGCGACTGGACTTGGACCATTTTGCGCATCGCCTGTTGGATATGATGAAAGCTCAGGTAAGCCATCATGGCGAAGGAGATGCGAAACGGCTGCCTGAAGCTGTTGGATGGTGGATGCGGCCTGTGATTTCCATCTGTCGCAGAGATAAGAACAGGAACTCGACAGTGCATCGTTTTCTAGGCGCGAATTTAACTCACATGCCATCGTCGTCAACAAACTTTTGCGAGAAGTCATTGACGATGCATTTGATTCCGCTGCGTATGCACTTGTTGCAGCTTGTTTCCCCCGATTTGAACTCGCAGCGTATCTTGTGACGTTTGCACTCCGCACCTGCAATCCATTGTGACTTAGTATAAATCCCGTCTCCCTAGGCCTCAAGCGACTTTTCCGCTTTATCTCATTATAGATCGTCTCTTCGGTGGTTCAACGGGAACACTCACAGGCGCGGGCTTTGGAGATCTTCGGTGGTGGAGGTCGTCCGTCAGGGACGGTGGAGGGATGACGATCATCTCGTCGGGGCGACACCAGGCCCGCATCAGAGGACGAGCGCTTCATAGCTAATAAATGGTGAATTGATAGTTGTGACTAAGAGTGAATAGGACTGGTCGGGGATGCTCCGGCATTATGCAGTCGGCATGCGACGCGACTGAGATGGGCGGGGAATGAGCGATTATGCTAATTATTGTAGGGTGGAATTGTCGCTAATCGTATATTCATGATTCGATTGGATGTCCGATGCGATACATCTAGAAATTGGAGCAAAATACTCCGTAGTGTTCACAGAGAGATTCCCCTGAACCCTGAAGATAAGAAAAGGAGGAAAAGTGGTGTGACTAGGTCCTCCCGTAGGAGAAAGCGAGGTAAACATACCCCGCTTCAACGTGTGCGCGCGGGGACATTCGATCTCCCATTGCTTCTCATTCTTATCAGATATGGCAATATTCTTCTTGAACATATTTCACCAGCAAGTTTTCCGTGACCTCTATTGACTTTCAATGCGACTTGAAGATTATGATTCTACAATGTTTTGTAGCCCAAGCATACAAAGTTTCTGTATGGGGCAGCTAAATCTGGGGAAACTCCGGGGAAAGGAACCGTTAAGACTGCCAGCTGTTAAATACTTAAATAAATAGAGAACGATCAATAGGATTGAGTTTATAATGGGAATTTTTGGGACCACCTTTTTTGATAATTTGTCATTATTAATATTTTTTTTTCTCCGTCCCTCACGTAGGCTATTGCTGATCTGCATGCCCGGGTGATTTGTTACACTGTATGCGCACGAGCGCAAAGCTACGCAAATTCGCGACTTGGAGCTCTAGTACTAAACTAACTGCACATCAAAGCCATGGCAAAAAGGTATCAATTTGTGCAGTCCCTAGAATACCATCCATATTGCGGCGTTTAACAGCCCGGCACAAGTCCGGCTGTGGAGAGAGCTGTTCCTGAACCTCGGACTTGATGCGACTGCGGAGGCCAGTCCGAACCCCACCGAAGACGAATGATGATATTGCCCTATATGAACCAACTCGCTCGAGCCTGAGTAGAAAGAATTCGTTTTATATTTTCTCAAGGGTTTTTTTTTATAAAAGATTAGCACCATGCATATCCTTATCACCGGCGCTGCAGGTTTCATCGGTCAATTGCTCGCAACAGAGCTCCTAAACGACCCTTCTCATCAAGTTACATTGACTGATATCAACGAGCCACCCATTCCGAAGGATGTCAAATATCCCCAAAATGCACGCAGTATCACCTCAGACCTCCTCAAAGGTGCAGATGCTGTCGTGGACAGGTCCCTAGACGTTGTTTATGCTTTCCACGGTATCATGTCGTCCGGCTCCGAAGCCAACTTTGATCTTGGCATGAGCGTCAACGTTGACGCCACTCGTGTCCTACTGGAAACTCTTCGCAAAACCTGTCCCGGTGTCCGGGTGATATACTCCTCTAGCCAGGCTGTCTATGGCCAGCCTCTTCCCGAAGTGGTGGACGACAGCATCATTCCTACCCCCCAGTCATCCTACGGTGCAGAGAAGATCATCTGCGAGACGCTCATCAACGAATACACAAGACGTGGGTTCATCACTGGTTTCACCCTTCGCTTCCCAACGATATCCGTTCGACCTGGTCGTCCCACGGCTGCGGCCTCTTCGTTCCTCTCAGGAATGATCCGGGAGCCTTTGAACGGAGAGGAGTGCATCATTCCGCTTGAGGACCGATCATTCAAATCATGGCTTTGCTCCCCGCGCACTCTCGTCTACAACTTAGTCCTCATGCTCTCACTACCGGCTGATTCAGTTCCTCCCTATATTCGTCAGATCAATGTGCCGGGGATCTGCGTTACAATTCAGGAAATGATGGATGCTCTGGCAAAGGTGGGAGGGCAGGACAAACTCGCGCTATTGAAAGAGAAGGATGATGCCAGTCTCAGGCCAATCCTAGAGTCATGGCCCACGCAATTCGACAACAAGCAAGCCATCTCATTGGGCTTTAAGCGTGACTCGTCGTTCGAACAAGCAGTTAGGGATTACCGGCTGGAAACAACCCAGTAATGAAAGCTTATCGCGGAGGATGTTAAATTTGATATGATGTTCATGCCATTTTACCCGATGCAGTACACTTGCTATAGAACATAATTAGAACAATGAAACAAGTACCATATCCATATCCCCCATGTATCCACAAAGTCGCGGGGCAATTATAGTCGAAGCCCATTAACCCATTGGCTCTTCGATTACTTCCAGACCTGAGATCATCTTAGCATGTGTTCTATAGTGATCAATAGCTTTCCCAAACCTGTCCATCAATCGCTACTAAGCGATTGAATAACTGGTTCCTCGTCTTCATAGCAGTAAGCTGATAATGCTGTTTCTTTTCGTCCTTCCCAACAATCTCCAATCCGTCAACCACCTCTTTACTCCCCACCGCCCATCCGGCAGCTAACTTCCCCTTCCATCCAAATCCCCCAATCTTCCGCAGCTCCCTAATATCAGTTACAGGCATACTGAATGATACGGTCCCCTTTTCCCTACTCTCAAGCCTCTGGTCACCCGACAGGGCACTGGGATCCGTCGTGAAATACATCACCGGCGGATTAAGCGCCGAGTCGATTACCACAGCTCCTCGGCTGCCCTTGTACCGAGCGTCAAACTGGACCGGTCCTGAAGGTAACGGCCTTTTTCCTTTCCTGCTGAGAATTCCAAGTCGGGATTTAGCATGCTCGGATCCTGCAGCTGCCCGGACCCGGTCGACTGCAAGTTTGCTTTCAATGCCCGTTGCGGTTGTTCCTCGGAAAAAGCCGACGATGCGGGAACCTATTGTTTTCTTGGGCTTGTTTGCTTGGGAATTTTCCTCTTCCTCCTGTGCTTGGGCTAAGGGGTCTGGTGCAGCTGCTTGTGTTATCTCTCCTGCCGACGCATCCAGGTTGACTTGGCTGGGGTTAAGTGATGTAGGGTGAGAGGGCGCTTTATCTAGTGAGTCTGCAGCAGGTGGTGGTAGGGGGGCAGCATTTTTTTCGCCGATGCGGAGGAGGGTTAAAGTTAGTTGAGCGTTTGTAGGAACTCCTTTTAGGAGGGAGCTGGTGGAGTAATCAGCGAAAAGTGATGGTTAGGTTAGCTCCATGAGGAACTTACTTTTCCAATTCAAGGAGCTTGATCCAGCCTGGGTATTTGCGATTCAAGTACGCAGTAAGACGAGCAAAAACCGGGTCTCCAAAGAAACCAAACCCTGCCACGAAAGTACCCATCTTGACAAAGACGTAGCTGGAGGTAATAATTGACCCTAATAGCCCAAGTGATAAAATGCTCGCTAAGCGGACATACGGGGTTGTAGACGAAAATGGTGGGGTTGGTGACAGGGCACTATCATTCCCACGTTAGAGATATAGTCCGCTCAACTTTTGAAGCGGATTAGACCTACTTTCCGAGCTTCTCATAGATATCAATGATATCACTCAGTATACGCATGCCTAGGTTTGCGCCGTTGAGGACTGTTTCCTTCATGGGCTCCCTAGTCTTATCATGAGTACTATCCGGTACTCCCCCGTGGGCTGCTGTTTGCGCATCTGCTGCTTCCGAGACAGTATGCATGGCATCGGGAACTGAGTCCTCCATGGGAGCACCTTCAGGTGTCCCCTGGTCATGTTTGCCAGCAACACTTCCCACTGCCACAGTCGCTGCACTTGTGATTAAGTTACTGGCCTCTTGTTCAGCAGCCTCGCCTTTCATTTTCTCCGGTGCGCCGGTGACACTATCGTGAGAGCCTAGCACACCAGCTTTGGGCTTCTGTACACCTCCGGTATTGCTATCAACGAGAGCGATAGGCGCAGGTGGGAACAGCCATGTCCGGCATGGAGGGTAAACGACCAGTGTAATTAGAAAACAGAATATTGTCGGCACTAGGAAATCCAGGAGCCATGCAAGGAAATATACCTAAAACGCCATACCGTCAGTCTTGAGGAAGCAGTCACGTACAATCTAGGTGAAATCATACTCCGCAAAACACTCCTGTCCGCCGAGGTTCCCTCCACGAACGTAGTCTGACAATGTGCTTGTAAAATGCAGTCAATGACACAACAATCGTTGTATAAAAACGCTCAAGAGTCGCCCGCAATTTATCTGGGGAGAAGTGCTCATCTTCGGCACGGTTGAGATCTAGCCTTTGTAACGGAGCATCTGGCACGGCCTTCACATAGTATATTTGCTGGCCTTTGTCAGCACTGGGAATCAATTGGTATCGAATGGCATACCTTGTTGAACCGTCTGATAAGCATCCAAAGGTCCTCGTTTGACAGGCCAGCCACGATCCGGCCCTGAGGGGCGTGTTCCCATCCCACATCTGTCACCTCATCGGTATCTCCGGCTTTCTGGGCCAAGCCTTTTTCATCGTGATCGACTTGGGAAAGAGCATGGCTATCTGTAGGTCCAAATGCTTCAAGCTGGCCTTGTTTCTCTCTCTCTTTCAATTCAAGTCTTGATGGACCATTGTCCCAGCCGGCTGTAGGGGCAGGCAGGGGGTCAGTGAAACCTTGTCCTGACATATTATATGGTGCTAACCATCAATGCCATGGAGGACCTTTGTTGAAAAAAGAGAAGGCATGGACCCTCAGTCAAGATCTATAGAACCAATGCCGTGAGGATGACGTCATCCTTTCTTTAAGCGTCCTCCGTCTACTGAGTACACTATTCAGAACTTTGGAAGAGTGGGTCCTGTTGCATGATACAGAGTAATGATCATTTTAATGTAGTAATTGATCCATAAGTGGAGTACTCAGCAATTCATGGCTAATCTGATGTCATTTAGTGCCAGATATATCAGGCATAGATCTGGAAGAAGAGCTCATTGCACCGCCACATAAAGCCGCTTTCAAGCCACACTTAAATCCCAAAATGGAAATACGCGTGAGATCGGATCGCGTCGTCTCTCAGTTTGTCCCCAACTGACTACTGCTTCCATTTTGGAGGGAAAAGCATGGCAGTGTGGTAGGTGTCAAAGGCAAGAGGTGCATGCATTTTTATCCTTTTCTTAACTGCCATCTCAGGTACTACTTTGGCGTAGAGAGAACTGAGTCACATCTGCACCGCTTAGCGTCCAGCCAGGCCAAGGAACTATGAGCGACACATGTGCGAACCCCCTTCTCTTGGGGTGGATCAAAGAATGGCTGGACCAAGCGAAGGAACGTAACAGTAAAGGAGTGACTGTGTCAGTATAACCAGGTTTCGCTTGACGAGTCTGCTGCTGATGCGCGTTGCTCAGATACAAAAAGGCCTACGAGTCGATGAAAGCATGTCCATTAGTCTTTCAACATCCGTCAGAAGCTCAGCAGCTCAATGGCCTTGGCCCTAAATTATGTGACCGATTGACCGAGAAATTAAAAGCTCACTGTGCGGAGAATGGCCTTCCAATGCCTGAGCATCCCAACAACGGTAGGTTTCCTTTTTCTAAATAAACTCTCAACAGGTTTCTAATACCAGCAACTGCAGCAAACGGTAAGAGACAGTCAGGCGAAGGTGCATCAGAGAGTCAACCGGCGAAAAAGCCCCGGAAAGCAAGACCTTATGTGCCAGCGTTACGGTCCGGACCTTACGCACTTCTGCTGGGTCTGGCCACTCTCGATGAAAATTCCTCTCAGGGCTTGACAAAAGCACAGTTGATTGACAGGGCAGAGCCATACTGTGACAGCTCATTCACAGCACCAAGTGATCCAGGCAAGTTCTTTACCGCGTGGAGCTCGATGAAAACACTCCTCCAGAAAGACCTAGTTTATGACCACGGCCATCCCTTGAAAAAGTATGCTCTTACAGAAGAAGGATGGGAGGTTGCAAAGCGGATCAGGAAAACCCTTCCCGAAAACCAAAACACCCTGTCCTTGGGAAATCAACTGGTAAGAGAGCAAAACAATCACCATGTATACTAGAAGTCTAACATACGCAGGATACGTCCGGCGCCCAAAACTCCAATAACAGTGGTCCAGAATCTCACCGTCAAGAAAGCAATGAGGACCTCGAAGCAATCCTCAACCCTCCAATAAACCAAGGAAACAACCTAGAAGATACCACAGTAACACCCATCACCCTACCCCCCGACAGCTTCACCGTCCAGCTGGTCCTGGACACCCGAGAAGTCCGAACGTCAACAGACAGAGACTACATCTCCAACGAGCTCAGTAAGAAGGGCATTAGCACACAAGTGCGCTCACTAGAACTCGGGGATGCAATGTGGGTAGCCAAATTCCACGACCCGAAATTCCTCTCGCAGTACGGTGAAGAAGGCGACGAAGTCATGCTTGACTACATTGTCGAGCGAAAACGACTCGACGATCTTATCGGCTCGATCAAAGACGGCCGATTCCACGAACAAAAGTTCCGTCTCCGTCGGTCGGGGATGAAAAATGTCATCTACCTCATCGAGGAATTCGCCGTCACTTACGAGGCTAATAGCGCCATCGCAATGAAATACCAGGAAATGGTCGCCTCCGCTATCGCCTCAACGCAGGTCGTTAACGGCTACTTCGTCAAGAAAACTAAGAACCTGGATGATACGATTCGCTATCTGGCCCGTATGACCTTTCTTCTCCGGAAAATGTATACACAGGACGCTACCCCGGATTCACAAGATGGACCTCCGTCTCATACCCTCAGTTTAATACCTAGTCGCCAATTGTCTTCCTCGCAATCATATCTCAATGCTCTTACTCAACTTCGAGCCGAGTCCCCCTCTGTTACATACGCTGTAACCTTCCCCACATTTGCCGCCTTGGCTTCTAAATCAGAGTCTCTCTCCCTCCGTGATGTATTCCTGAAAATGCTCATGTGTACGCGTGGTGTGACGGGCGACAAGGCCCTTGAGATCCAACGTCGGTGGCCCACTCCGCAAGCCTTTATACAGGCATTTGAGGAGTTAGATCAGAAGGGCAGGGAGACTATGGTTTCTGATCGGCTGTCGTCAGCTGTGGGGAGGAAAAAGGTGGCCAAGGTGCTTAGTAAAAAGATCGCTGAGGTATGGGGGGAAGGTGGCTGATGCTTTAGATTGCGCTGCAGGTCAGGAGATATAGCAGTTTCAAAGAAATTTTGTTTTGCAGTATGGTGTCAGTTTGATATTTGCCTTTGTAAACACCAGGCTTCTACTAAGTTGCAACTAAGGTCGCTGGCGAGTACCTCATATCATGGTATGCCTTACCAGTTCAGTGCCGGATAGCTGTACCTAAACAAAATCAGAGTAAATTCATGAAAGCAATAAATTAAGAATAAAGCCTATCAAAGACGTATATGCTATAACTGGTATGAAATCATAAAGCATAGCCATCCATAAACAAATCCTGCATCATATAGAATAACATACATCACAAAACCCACAAGCCACAAAACCAGTATTAAATTGACATCGATGCATTATAGCCATATAAATAGTCATTCATTTATCCAGGCCAAGAAGTTTCTTGATGGTCTTCTTTTCAATCCCCAAAGCAAGACTGCTGCAGACCACAGAGATACTACTTAAGGCCATCGCCAACGCAGCCCAAACAGGGCTCAGTCTCCAGTGTTTGTCAGCCATAACGGTCTCGGCCCCGATAACTTTCATCTCATAGCCATTGACAATGGGGTAGAACACCCCGGCGGCAACCGGTACAAGACAGAGGTTATAAACAACGGCCCAACCGAAGTTCATCTTGACGCGGTTGAACACCCGGCGACTAAGTACAACTAGCTGGAGGATAGTGTCGAGTTCCGAGTTCAAGAGGATAAAGCTTGCCGAGTTCATGGCAACGTCCGACCCGGATGCCATGGCGATACTGACATCTGCAGCCGCGAGAGCAGGCGAGTCATTTACGCCGTCACCGACGAAGGCTACGATTGATCGCGTACCTTGCTCGTTTCTCTGGCTCTCGGCTTCTGAGTCGGTTCTTGGGGGGTATACGCCGTCTTGAACTTGACGGACGAAGTCGGCCTTTCCTGCGGGCATAATATTGGCCATGACATTAGATCGGGGGATGCCTACCATGTCGGCGACAGCGTGGGCAGTGGTCTGGTTGTCTCCTGTGCACATATATACGTCGACTTTGCGCTTTTGAAGTTGTGAAATTACTTGAGCAGCATCGGGTCGGATTGAATCGGAGATTGCGAAGATGATTGCTGGGGTGAAATGTGAATCATTTGAAGACCCTGGGCCGACCTTGCGCAATGACAAGATCGTGGTGGATTTGCCTGACGTCTGGTAGGTTGAAAGAAGCATAGAAAGTTGGGAGCCATCGAGACGAGGTAAAGTCAAGCTTTGGAGGAGACGTTGATTTCCGATGGCTGCTTCGTACTGGGCTGTCCTGTTCGATTTGTCGGCCTTGTCCTCCAGAGACACGGTAAACCTGCCCCTCATTCCCTGGCCGGGTCTCTCTTCGATATCAGAGCTGAGTATACTAGCTGACTCCTTGCCACTGCAGAAAGCTGAAACCGCATGAGCAATCGGGTGATTGCTACTTTCCTCCAGTTTTCGGGCAAGGGACCATGCTACTTGCAATTCCTCAGAGCCTGTAACGAGCAGTTTATGGTCAGACACTGTTAAACTTCCTCCTTCCGTTAGGGTACCGGTTTTATCGAATACAATAGCGTCAAGGCGACTCGCTTCTTGGAAAGCTTCCCCTCCACCTTTGACCAATATACCATGTCGGGCAGCAAGTCCTCCTCCAACAAAGAGCGCTGTAGGAGCAGCGAGCGCCAGGCCGCAGGGGCAAGCAACCACGAACACTGCGATTGCAAATTCCAGGCTCCAGAAGGCCCAGCCACCATGTGCAACATCAAGATAGTCATCTGGCAAGGTGCCAGAAACACCCAGCACAAGCCAAATGACGAATGTCAATACGGCTATAAGCGTGATTATGGGAACAAAGTGGGATGTGAGTAAGTCCGCAACTCTTTCCAAAGGAGCGCGTCTGCTCTGGCCCTCACGCACCACGGCGATAATTTGATCCAGCATTGATGTCCCTCCAACCGCAGATACCTTTATCTTTAGGGGCTGGCCGACATTCACAGATCCTGTGTAAATAGGATCACCGGCGGACTTCTTCACAGGCCGCGACTCTCCTGTCAATGAGCTTTCGTCAAACTGATAAGTGTTGGTATCGACAACTACACCATCAGCAGGGGGTGAAGCTCCATGAGGTATGCTAACAATGTCACCGACGTCCAGCAGCTCGATATTAATCCTCTGTATCTCATTTTCTCCAGAGCTAGCTCCAGCATCATTTTGCTCCGCAGCACGCTTATTGACAATCAGCAACGCCTCGGAAGGCTTCAACTTACCGAGTGATGCAACTGCATCACCAGTTCTCGCTTTGCTGTATGCTTCGATAAATCGACCCGCTAGAATAAACAACGTAAGGAATACTACTGAGTCAAAGTAAGTCGTGCTGTTGTTCATTGATGAAGTTCCCACGACAGCATCAATTATCAGAACGGCCAATGAAGCGATATAGGCCACGGTGGTTCCGGCAAATATCAAGAGATTCATGCTACCAAAACGGTAGAACCTCCGCAGAATAGGCACACGGCTTCCGGGTCGCCAAAGGGAGTATATCTCCTTTGCAGCTCGCACGTGGAACAGGTCAGTACCATAGAACATGACGGGAGTTGTCATGATGAAAAGAGACCATTCCATCCGAGAGACACTCCCAGCCCACATTGGCTGCTCCAAATACTTTCGGGTCGGGTTGTTCGACGACACAAGGCTCATGAACACTATCCCGATTAGAAAGGTTGGAATTGCCACTAACAAAACGAAAAGGAAACGGGACAGCAGCCTACGCCTCTCGTACAACTGTATTGCTCGTGATCGGTCTTCTATGCTGGGAGGGTGGTAAACGGTGACTTTGAAAGCATCATGAACTTCATCGATGCGCTGAAGTATAGCTCTGATGGTAAGAGAGGGAGGGCGAGGAGTATAAGTGACTTTAACAATGGGGTTCTTGACAGATAGTGTATCATCAAGCTCAACACCAGAAAGCTCCTTCAAAGAGTTAAGAACCTTCTCTGGGCAATGGTGACAGAACATCCCCTCCACTCGTATTGCTACGGTTCTTCTTTCGATCTCATCGCCATCTTGACTTTCCCCAACCTGAGGTAGGACACTGGTGACCGAGGCGTCGTATCCTAGATCTTCGATTTTCTCCACGATGTCATCAATATGATCATGTCCGTCGAACTCTACCTTACCGCTATGAGACAAAAGATTAACTGAAACCTTTGTCACAAAGGGGAGTTCTTCCAGTCCTCGTGTAACACTCCCGGCACAAGAACCGCACGTCATGCCACTGATAGCAATTTCGGCGACATAAGAGGATAGGCTCCGGCTCTGTGATGAAGTCACTCCTACTTGTTGTACTTCATCGAGAGAGGCTTCAAAGCCAATATCCTCAATATGCTCAATCACCTTTTCTATGTTTGACTGGGGTCCGTTATAGAGGACTGTCGCACTATTGCTGAGAAGATTGACAGTGATGTCCACGATGAAGTCGAGCTGCTCAACCTCATTTGTGACTGTATTGACACATGATGCGCAGCTCATGCCTTCAATGCTTATACGGGCATTGAACCTTCCATCACTGTCATGTGGTTGCAGGGATTTGGAATTTTCCGCATAATTTCGGGGTACCAGACTCTCAATTTCCGATACTTCGTCACTGAGGCCAAATAATTGACTATCCTTCTCATTCCTTGACCAAGTAGGAGCCGTCTCTGACAGGTCTCGCAACTCGGATATTCCTTGCCGTTCCTCTTTCCGGCAGGCATCGCAATTTGCAAGGTGTCTATTCTGCGTCGAGCAGCCAGAATATGAAGCCTGCTGTGTCGCAAAAGGCACAGAGTCTTTGGAAAGCCACGAAGTTGTGCTAATGTCAGATACAACCATGCCTTTTTCATCACAAGTCGTTACATGATGAACCTCGAATGCAGCTTGAATCAAAGCCTGGGCTAAGGTGGAAGGACTGGTCTCTTCCGCATGAGAGACTCGCACCTCATGAGTGAGAATAGTGACATCAACGCCAAATACGCCAGATAGTTCTGAGAGGACTTCCGTGATGTATGCGATGCAGGAAGAACAATGCACGTTACTGACGAAGAAAGTGCTTTTGAGGTGCCTTGAGTCCTGGCCCGCAGGATTTCGAGATGTATGATCTGATGTTGGCGACATTGTATGCTGTTTGGAAGTATAGCGCTGCAGGGCACTGAACAAGGTCTTAAAAAGAGGAATTAGGAAGCATCCCTTGATGAAAGGGTGAATCGCGAAATAGCTAGCTGGTAGAACTGGTAGAACTTGATTCTCTGGGAAATAGGAGAAGGTGTTGAATATCAAGGCAGCTAGTTAAGACGTGCTAGAAGAGGCCAACATGGGGGGAAGCCTGTTGGGTTGAATTGTAACAAGCGAGGAATGCAGCAGTATGTTTCTGGAAAAGTCCGAAGGTGACAGCAGGAGCGACGAGAACATTAATTCTGATTAAATGTTATGTTAAAATGATTAGAAAGGCGCAAAGTAGAAAAACAGAATTAGATATTAATTTCTGGGGAGGCACGCTGGCAATAAAGTACTACACGGAAAGAGGCTGCGTCTTTTGTGCGTGAAGCTGTGGAGAGACGCTAAAGTACGCAGAAATCACTCATTCCAAAGTATGGAACCGCCACAAAGATTGACGAATATTCAGGATGACACCAGGACATCTTTTTATCATTAGTCAACTTCGGTCGAGTGACTTCATCGATTAGAACAGAAAATACTCGTGTCGGTACGTCCGTATGCCTGTTACATACCGACAGGAGGTTGAGCGATAATAGCGTCAAATGTCAAGTCCACAATGACATGCCGTGGCAAATCTTGATTCCAGCCCCAACTGGGAGAGATAAGATTAAATGAGTCATAAAGACTATTTTCTATCAGATTGATAATCACCTCGCCTGGTCTGACTTGTTGACTTGAAGGGGAGAAGAATGATGGCCAGGTAGAGACAACCATATCTGCAAACGGCCACCTTCATGTTGGATGAGCATGAACAGGGTCCAAAGGCTTAACACATAGACAGGCGGACCCTTTTCATACACATGGCATTCGCAAGTCATGCTTCTGGTACATGTTGATTACTCCGTACAGATGAATGTTATTGCCCTAACAATCATCTGGTGAAATAAATTGACTTGACGAACTCGACGGGAATCGAACGGTGGCTCCTCCTGGAAACATGACTGGAATGCCGGAGTCCACTGCGACCACGTGACCCTCCCACTGGACCACGAAGACTTTTTCAACGCGTCGTCGCTCGCACTGATCACGTCGCCATCCAATTTTTCACCCCCTCCACGCATCGCCTGTCGCGTGTCAATCTATTTATTGAAATCGGATGCAGATCTATCTAATCTACTTCGTTTAAAAGATATTTTTTTTTTGCCGCTAAGTAAAGTTGGCGTCTTTTTTTTACACTATTGGACTGAAGTCCCTTTACTTACAAGCACACCTGATATCGACATTTCGACTTCTAAACGTCGACAAATCATATATCCGTTTTTCTCTTACAACCAATTCATCACATCTCCAAGTCCTATCAATCCGATCCCGACCCCCGTTATCAATCACCTCGACCCATTCATAGGAAGCATGTCTCCTTGATCTCATTTACTCTTCTTTCCTCTCCACTTCTGAACCTCCTTACTTTATATATTCCTGCGTCCCAGAAACTCTTTGGAATTGGATTATTGGTGAACATTAACTTATCCTCGAACCACGCGTATCATGTCTACTTCTAGACCGGGAATGCGCCCTCCATTCCCCCCGAAGGCTGGCCCCAGGGCACCGCCGATGGGTCGGCTGGCCAGTCTCAAATCCCCTAATCCTGCTGCAATAAGACGACCTCAACCAATTGGCCGGCCACAACCAGCCAAGCCGACTACTCACCCGAAGACTTCTACATGCCCTAACCCTGGTTGTCCCGCACCTCATATTGTGGAGGATGACGGGCAGAAGGTTTGTTCTGGGTGTGGTACAGTCATCAGCGAGGCAAACATTGTCTCCGAAGTGACTTTCGGTGAGACATCGTCCGGTGCTGCAATTGTTCAAGGTACATTCGTTGGAGAAGATCAGACTCATGTCCGCAGTTATGGCCCCGGCTTTCAACGTGGAGGTGGTGCGGAAAGCCGAGAGATTACTGAGCAAAACGGTAGTCGATATATCAATCAGCTATCCCGTGCTCTGAACATTCCAGAGAGTGCTTCAAAAGCTGCTGGTCAGGTTTTCAAGCTCGCAGTTGGTTTGAACTTCATTCAAGGTCGCCGAACAAAAACAGTGGCTGCGGTGTGTCTCTACATCGCTTGCCGCCGGCAGGACGGTAACACCGTAATGCTCATTGATTTTGCGGATGTCCTCATGATCAACGTGTTCAAGCTAGGTCGAACGTATAAAGCTTTGCTGGAAGAGCTGCGTCTAGGTGGCAATGTATTCCTGATGAATCCGATCGATCCAGAGAGTTTGATTTATAGGTTCGCCAAACAGCTGGAATTTGGAGCTGCCACGATGCAGGTAGCCAGCGAAGCTGTCCGTATCGTGCAACGAATGAATCGCGACTGGATGACCACCGGTCGACGTCCTGCTGGTATTTGTGGTGCTGCTTTGATTCTTGCGGCACGAATGAACAACTTCCGGCGCACAGTCCGCGAGGTTGTATACGTCGTCAAAGTAACTGAAATCACTATTAGCCAACGTCTCAACGAATTTGGTGCAACGGAAAGTGGAGAGTTGACAGTCGATCAATTCCGCTCTGTGCAGCTGGAGAATGCCCATGATCCGCCCTCTTTCACCAGGGCAAGGGAAGGGAGGAAACCGTCGCGGAGTTTCAGAAGAAGACCCACGGAAACCGCAGCGGATATTGAGGGAGATCTTACTGATGTCACTACAACGCCCTCGAACAGCGCTCCCCAGCAGCATAAACGCGTTGATGCGGATGGCTTTGCCATCCCTAGCCTTCCCATCGATCCGGCTTTGATAGCAGCAGATGGCGAGAGACGAACGTCAACAACATCCATCGAGAGCGAGGTTGCATCAGAAGTCAGCGAAAACCCGGGTAAACCAGCTAGGGGCCGCCCTAAAGGTTCCAAGGCACGACCCCTACCAACTCCGACTCCCGATCAAATCGCCTCAGAGGAAGCCCTCGAAAATGAGATGACCGCCTATCTGACAAAAGGCTCCAATATGATCGAGAGTACTACGGTACCAAGGAAAGCTGTGTCCGAAAGCGCTGAAATCGATGAGGCCGAATTTGATTCAGATCCGGAGGTCTCTAACTGTTTACTGTCCCCTGCCGAGGTCGAGATCAAGGAGCGGATTTGGGTGCACGAGAACAAAGACTATCTGCGGACACAGCAGGCCAAGGCTTTGAAACGGGCCTTGGAAGAGGCTGATTCCCAGCCCGGAATGCATAAACCACGCAAGCGTCGTCGCGGTAGGCTAGGGGACGTCACGTACCTACAGGGTGACGGCGAAGACGGTGATGGAAGAAGCACACGGGCTTCTACTCCAGCAGAAGCAACCCGTCGAATGTTGGAACGAAGGGGGTTCAGTAAGAAGATCAACTATCGGTTGTTGGAGTCACTGTTCGGCGAAGAGGGTGCAGATGAGGCCGCCAAGGCGGAAGGAGAGAGAATGAGCCGCAGTCAGAGTGTGGCATCACGGCGTAGCGTCAGTGTTGAACCAGAGGGTATCTCGAGACGTGCTAAACTAGCGACTCCATCAACTCGCGCTAACGCCCCTGGCTCCCCGGCTCCAACGTCCGTTCCCGCGCGTAGTGTCACTGAACATACTCAGCAAATCGGTGTCACAACGGATAAGGTTGGTCAGGCGGACCCCAAGGAAAATGCCGCAGAGCCGGCCACCGATGACAAGAACGGTTATTCGGATGATGAGTACGACGATGATGATGAAGACCCCGATGGTGTGGATGCTGCTCTCGCAGGACACTACGGCGATTACTATGACGAGGAAAGCGACTACTATGACAGTGATTAGTGTGACTAGTATTTATAAAGTTTAATACCGGGTATAGCGAATAGGATAGATACCTTTGGATGCGAGAAATGACAAGCTAGATTTTGGTTAACCTTGAATATCAAGATGATACCGTTCCTTCGTGCAGCCAGCGTCTGATCATGAGCGACTTCCCATCATGAAGAACCTAGGGACATCCAAAAGACCAAGGAATAACACCATGTCCTCCGTCAAGGTCCACATCTCTAACCGTGGCCATGCACGAAATCCCCCGACTCCTTCCCTTCCTGACTCGGAACTGCCATTCCGGTTACCCATCACGTGTGATCGTCGGTTTCCCAAAAGTCACCCATGGTCACAGCTTCATTCCAAGTTCAAGCTTCTACCTTATCACAATTGCCACAGTCGCCACTACTATTGTTGTCACTGTAGACTGATCCCCCTCTCTTGTACCCCATGCTCACTGTGCTTCGGATCCAGTTAAGGATCCAATATGTATCCTTTTAACGTACTCGTATGCTTGCTATATCATTACTAATGTCATCTAGGTAGAAGGCTAACTCTCTCCCATCCACTTCAAGGATGCGCTTGGCCGCAGTACCCTCAGGCAAGGGGCAGTTTGTGACGCAACAGCCCTCCCAGAGGCGCTATTCCTATGCTCTCGGCCGAGGTCATAGCTCTCAAGGGTAGAGTTTACGAGAGTTATGCATTCTCCTTCGGAAAGGGACTTGCGCTGTGCAGCGGTGGTGCACCTCAGGCTGAACCCGGAAGTAATATCCAGTGGAACCCACCATATCCTGCAAGCTGGGTCTATTCACAGGCTTCGAGACTTTCCAGTCCAGACCCCGAATCTGCTGATCATTGGGAATGCGGAGGGGTACCTGCTCCGCAGGCCAGAATGCATGAATCATGATCAAGCAGTGAGAATTATCAAATGCTGCCGATCTACCGGCTGACTCTATCTACTCTCTTTGCCCTATTAAGAAGTTAGGAGCGGAATTTCTCCGGCTGGTATGGGACGCCCCTCCTGCACGCGTCTAGAAAAGGTTAGTATGGACTTTTGATATTGAGGGATACCTATCTATAGTGGGCAAGGGTGCATCCTGCACTGAAGCTCTTTCGTCACCAATACATACGCTTGGATCCACTGCAGATTACATGGAGCTCACTGTGTTTGCATGCTGATTGACAAACTGAAGCATACTAATTTCTCTATATAAAGTCCTTCGGGCAGCTACTTTCCTTACTCCTCGGTCACCTTGTCTCAAACTTGTCCCTGTGTCCTCTTTCACAACATGGTGAAGCTTAACATGTACGGCCGAGGGCTAGGCCTTCGGATGGCTATTATGCTCACCTGCCAAATATCGTTTGTCTTATTTGGTGCGAGACTTCAAACTCATTGTTGTACTGCAGCAAGCTAACTTCTGCGTTGGTCATTTGTAGGTTACAATCAGGGTGTATTTTCCGGAATCGTGGGGAATGAAGACTTTCTCAATGTTGTACATCACCCAGGCTCAGCGGCCATTGGGATCATAGTTGGGATCTACAATCTAGGTTGTTTCCTCGGGACAGGAGTGTGTTTCATGATTGGAGATAGGCTAGGGTTTCGAAGGACAATGTGGTTCTCGATGACTTGGATTGTGGTATGTCTGCACTTGCAACGTCCAAACTGACATAAAGACCGCTCAGATAACATTCCATGCAGGCTGGGGCCATTGCACAAACCTGCGCGTTTTCCACAGCACAATTGCTGGCGTCGCGATTCTTTACTGGAATTGGCACTGGGGTTTTTACCAGTATTGTGCCAGTGTACCAATCGGAACTGTGCGACGCACGGAAACGAGGAATGTATGTATGTAGCCAACCTCTTGCCGTTGGGGTAGGCATTGTTGTTGCCTATTGGTTCGACTACGGGATGAGCTATGTTGAAGGACCCGTAAATTGGCGGCTACCAATCGCCTGCCAGATCATTTTTGCTCTCATTGTGACGGTTATGGTCCTCGGGTGAGTGTGCATCCTACCTAACTCAGTGGTCTACATGCACATGTTATTGAACGCGTATCTCACGTATAAACAGGCTACCGGAGAGTCCTCGATGGCTATACCGGCGAGGTCGTGGAGGCGAAGGCTTGCAGGTGCTCTGTGACTTCCATGATCGCACTGCGAACGACCCAAAAATAATTGAAGAGTCGCAAGGGATAACCAAAGCTATCCAACTGGATATCCTCCGCGGAGAATACAGGTGGTCCCAGATCTTCAAGAAAGACGAGCTGCACACCGGCAGACGTGTGTTACTGGCCTACGGGTTGCAATTCATGAACCAAATGGGAGGAGTCAACATCATAGTCGTAAGTTGTGAAGCCGACAGTATCCGTTTTCCCCCAACATAAACTGATTCTCAACCAGACCTATGTCACTACAGGTAAGGATCATACTCCCCATGCAACCTGAATACTACTGAGGATGACAGTGTTGGAGACCAATGTGGGCCTTGACAAGGAGTTGAGCTTACTTCTGGGGGGTGTGATTCAGGTGATGTTTGTCATAGGTAATCGAGCATTCCTCCTAAACACTGCTTATCTAGAAGGTCTGCTGATCTCGTTACACAAGGCTCGTTCTATCCCACATTCTACTCCGATCGACTGGGTCGAAAAAAGCCGATGATGTGGGGATCTTTCGGGTTATTCCTTTGTATGATGATGATCTCCATTCTTTTGTCTTTCAAGGGTAAGTAAGCCCCCTTGTGATATGGCTGGGCAGAGGAGCAGAGAGCTCACGGTTTGCTAACTCTCAATAGGCACCTCCTTGGAGAAAGCAGCAGCTACCGCATCGGTGCCGTTTTTCTTCTTGTTTATGCTCATCTTTGGCGCGTCCATTAACTGCATACCATGGGTTTACGGGCCGGAGATTCTCCCCCTTCACGTCCGAGCGAAAGGGTAGGCATAATAGCTTCATTCCAACCGGGAGCCCCTGCGGAATTTGTGAAAGCTAACTGAATACTCCCGAAATAGCCAAGCTCTCGGAGTCTCGGCAAACTGGCTGTGGAATTTCTTCGTGGCCATGATCGGACCAACCTTGATCAACGACCTTGCATGGAAGGGCTACCTGATTTTCATGTGCTTCAACCTTGTCTTCGTGCCGGTGAGCCAGAATCGTCCGCGGCCACCTCTTCCATAATAACTAACAAGCATGCTTAGCTTCTTTATTTTTTCTACCCTGAAACTGCCAACCTCACTCTCGAGGAGATCGATTCCCTATTTATGCACAAGAGCCCACAATCGTTGGACTCGTCGGAAGAGTGGAAGGAGCCTATTGTCGTCACCACGAGTGTTGAAACACTAAAGGAATAGGGTACATGGATTACATTATGGGAAGCGTTCGCTACGATGAGTCGAAGATTATGGGTTAATAGAATGGCTTTATAGTTGTATTCTTATAGCGCGCAATATATCCTAAATAGTTATATAGTTTAGCAATGCACGCAGCTGGAATGTTGGGGAGGATGTTCATCGAAACAAATGGGGATATATGACATTTTTATCCGGATCTGCACTCAGCCGATCAATATATTGATCTTTCCTCTCAATACTTACCTATTATTTATTCATTAGATCCACGGCCACCCAAATGTTCTCGATCAACTAGAAAAGCAACTGAATTAATTTTATTTTATGTGTACATTCAATGCCAATGTAGATTAAAAACAAACAAACAAAGTATTTACTAACAAAGATGGAGAGATAGTGAACAAAATATCATTTTGTCGTAAAAGCGCTGCTTGTAGAAATATATATTCATGTACTCATTATACCTCAACCCTTCAATATGAAGCTAATATTCAATTCCAAGCTCTTTAACAGTGGATATGAAATCTTGAAGTTTTAGATATCGCAATGAATATATGTATCCTATGAATAAAAGCGACTCATTAGCCTTATTCGTATTTCTAATATTTTCTGGTCAGTTGCAGTTTTATTCATCTTTTTGTGTTGCCGGTTGGATTTATTCATCTAGGTTAGATTGTTTCTTTTTGGTTCTTCTCTTTGCTTTTACGTTTTCCTCTTCTCTTTTATTTTACTCTTGGATTGTTACTATTTTTTTTTGGATTTCTTTTTGCCTTTCACAGCTCCACAGGTAAGATACTAGTATCGTGTAGTATAATGCTTGTACTAGTGGAGTGCGTAGAGCAACTTAAGTTTGACTTAGGGTGGATGCCCGAATGAGTTGTCAATCATGCCTGACAACACTACGGAATACTTAGTGGGGGTTTTAATTCTGCTAAAAGGATCTGCTTTTCTTTCATGTTCATTCTTTCTTGAATATATTTATTTCTTTCTTTTTTTGATCTCTTATGATATCTTTCACAATAATGGATCGAAATTATGAACACAATGTCAATATGAAGAAAGAAAATCGAAATGACAAACCATGAGCGAACACCGCAAGTGAATACCACCTTTTGCGCCCTAAAAATTTGGAAGAACAGAAAATGATATCACCAAAATCCCGATACCGGATGATTACGTTTTGCCGAAGAACCCAAAAGACAATGAGAAAAGATCTGTGCCGAAAACATTGTTAGATACGAAGCGAAATGTGTGAGCAAAACTCGTCGAAACTTTTTTTTTTGCGCGCGCGCGCTGTCGAAGCCCGTGTCGAGATTTTACGCGTCGATGTCCATGCCCGTCCCCATTCCTACGCTGCCGTTCAGCCCAACGCCCGCGCCATCACTGACGGGCTGCGCCGAGAGGGTTTGTAAGAGAGGAAGGCCGGCGTCCGCAGGGTTCGCCCCGAGGATATTTTGCGTTTGAAGGGGTGCATTATTGACTGATCGGTGCGAGGCATTCAGAATCTGAGTCCCCTCGAAGACAATGGGGTTCGATCGGAGGTTTTGAATGCAGGTTTCCCAAGCGGATGCAACCAGCTGAGCCTGGGTGAGATCGTCGTTAAACAAATAAAAGGCGTTGGAGTTTGCTGGTCCAAAGGGCGTGACAGGTCGTGCAGTCACAAGGTAAGCGTTCAAAGCTCGATTCTTCATAAGTATTTGAGAGTCTAGGAGATATACGGAATATTGTTTGTCGATGTATTTCTTCCAGCCGCGCACTGCGGCTGCCATGTCGCCATCGCCGTCGAACGTGATACGTTGCCAGCTGATACCGAGAAGACGAGTCGCGTCGTCAACTAGCGGCTCATCAGGCGAGCGATTTGTCGCGTCGAGGAGGCGGCGGTTGTCATCTTTGCCGCTGTCCTGTAATCGCTGCACTGAGGAGAGTGCGATATCATCGAGTCTGGGAGCAGAGGGATCAAGACGCTGGGACTTCCGGCCTGAGATATTTGACTGGCCGGATTGAAACGCCTGAGATTGCGACGAGACAGACGGTGCAGCAGCAGTAGTGCTCTCCAGCGTTTCTTCGTACCAAGTGCCTGTCTGAGTCTCGGCGGAGAGAGCCAACCCGGTACGGGGATTCAGAAGAATCATACCTTCTCCATAGATAGGCTCCTCTTTCTTTGCAGGAGCCGGCGTGGGGATGGAGGGTACATTGGGGGCATTCATAGCTTCTTCGAAAGCCGCTTCATCACGCGATCTTTTGCGCGACGGCTTTCCGTTGACAGGCCCAGACACAGCTAGCTTTGCACCAAACGAGGTGCTTGGACCACTCGAGAAAAAAGAGTTTGAGTTTTGGGAGACGGTATCAAGCTTAGAGTGGCGAGGGAACTGAAGGAAGGCGTGTTCCTGGGGAGGGGACAGGACCATGGCAGGGCCGTCGGAGAGGCTGTTGAGCATCATCGGACACATGGTGTTCTGAAAGAGCTGATAAAATCGGAGGCAACTACAAGAAAGAGAATCCGATCTGTTTTGTCAAGTGAGCTAGAACCAACAAGATAGAGCAACCTATGGATCACGAGATCCAAGTCGTGAGAAGAGGATCTATGAGGTTGGCGCAACGAATGCTGACGTTGCGAACAAGGGGAGGAGGGTCGGTATCTAACGAGATGATATGAGATGTGATGGTAGAGCAAGGAGGAAGGATAGATGGGGATGGTGACGATGAAAGAGAAGAGAGACAAAATGATGAGAGGAGGAAGGAAAGGAAGAAGAGAAGAGAAAGAAAGGAACGGAAGGGAAGGGTGGAGAGAAGATGCAGGGAAGGGAAAAACACGAGAGAGAGAGAGGATGAGGAGCCAACAGCGAACCACGGGATGGGAAGGGGAGAGAGAAAGGAAAAACGCGTGAAAAAGAGGCTGACGGGAAGCAGATGATTTGCTTGGACGTTTCGGAGCTTCTTTTTTGGATGCGATGCGGAGAAGGATTTGTTCGCCTCGTTACCGTTCCATACACACCCTGTCGGCCATTTTTCCTGCAATGTGCGGTTGCTGTATACCATACCTTACTGTACAGCTAGCCTTCTCCACCGACTCCAGATCGACCAGCAAGGATGCTGCCATTATTGGACGATTGGGTCATCGCTCTGGGCAACCATTCTGTGGAACCCTGACCTTCAACTCTCCCCCGATTGGCTAGTTTTTCAAGCCCCGTCCGCGCGTCCGGTCGTTCCAGGAACCCTGTCACCATCTTTGATTGCTTTCATTCGTCACTTCCTCACAAGTGGGCCTGGAGTTTGAGGAAGTTTCATGCCAATTGGCAGGAACGGCTGCTCCACTTAGTCTGGGCAAGTTCAATGACGATTTTGGGAAAGCCTGGAAGCCTTGCATTTGTGGCCTGAGGAAGCAAGGCGCTTGGTCCGACGCTCAAGCAGCCCCCCCTCGGCACTCAAGCGAGTCCGGAGATACGTAGCATATTCCGTCCGACTTACTACTTACTAATTTAATTAACAAGCAGAACTGCAACGCATTTGGAATATTTCGATCAAGTCTATTTTGGTAGAAGAAATAGAAGAGAATAAATCTATAGTCACAAGAAGGAATGCGGAACAATATCAAGAGCTAGATAAAAGCAATATCCCGACACCAGAACCTCGTGCTAGTTTAACGTGACACAAATGTTCATCAAATCTCAAACAATACAATGGAATCCTAAGAAGGATTGACACCGTAAACAACAAAAGGTAGGGGGGAACTCCCGAACGAGATCCACAAGTCATATCACGACCCCTCGAGATGACATCCAGTGTTCATCAGGCACAGGCTGCATTCCCTGCATGTGGCCGTACCTCC
Source organism: Aspergillus caelatus (assembly GCF_009193585.1). NCBI lineage: Eukaryota > Fungi > Ascomycota > Eurotiomycetes > Eurotiales > Aspergillaceae > Aspergillus > Aspergillus caelatus. Next base: position 196,651 of record NW_022475295.1, read on the forward strand.
TGGCACTCCGGGTGTCCATCCCGTGGGACTACTGCAGCTGACAGGCATTATCTTTTAAGCTGCGGGCCATAAGGTTTATCATGAGGCCCACTGTGTAAATAGTGGTATAAATAAGTAAAGAAATGAAGGTTGGTAGGTTTGTGTCGTTCAGTTTCACATGGCACCTGAAACCGCTCCGTGTTCAGGATGCATCCACTCCGTATCTATCTTAGATAGAACACCTCACAAAGCCTGACGGCGCCTTTACGCGTTTCCAGCAGTGGCGCCACCGAGCAAGCCCTTGACTCTGTCAACAGAGCCGCCAGCATAGCTGGGTGCCATGGATCCAGCCAACAGGAAGAAGATGAGGACAATAGCACCGATGATGATGGACTTGCGCTTGGCGGGGTGGTTGGCACCGTATTCGGCCCAGGCACGGTTAGCCTGGCTGGTGTATTCCTTGATCTTATCACCACCGAGCTTGTAGTAGACGAGACCAACGAGGGCAATGGAATAACCGAAGAACTGGGTAAGGGTAACAGGAGTCTGCCAGATCATCATCGACGCAATAACCAGGAGGATATCCTTCAGAACACCGCAGAGGGTCATAACGAGGGATGAGGTCTTTCCGATCTGTAGCCAACAGTTAGTTTGGGCGTAAACACCATCGAAAAGGCTGATTCTTACCAGGAAGACAACCGAAACGTTCAGCAGGAAAGCAACAACAGCGTTCAGCAACAGAGTCCAGACACCCACGCGGTAAACGTGGTCCATAGTGACATAAGGGACCTCCATGAACAGAGCAGTGACACCGTTCATCACAGCGCAAACCGGAGCGAAGTAGTACAGGGAGACGAGAGGGTCCATCTTGTACTCGGCGGAGCTAAGCAGGCGCTGCACCATGACCAGACGAGTGGCCTCGAAGATAATACCACCGATCTGGAACAGAAATCCCGTGAGGACGAACTTGATCTCACCGAAAGATGCGATAATGACACCAATGACAATCAGGGAAACGTTCATGAGCACCTTGTAGTTCACAGGAGCCATTCCCATTCCCCAGGTAGCGAAGAGCACAGCGACCGGAGTCGTAGCCTAGATATCGTTGTGAGCGAGGAACAACGGTTTTGTGATCGAGACGAACGCACCTTGAGCATCTGAATGAATGCAACACTCAGGTACAAGTAGGTCACATTACCGCAAATCAAACTCAAGCTGAAGAAAAGACCAATAGGGACGATAGCGCGGAGATAAACCCGGCCAGTCATCTTAACAGTTTTCCTGCCATCGAGTAAGGTGGTGGTGCGGGCGAGAACTTGGGTCATGAAGGTCGCGAATGCCAAATGCCATGTGGTAAGGATAATAGCTGCCACGATATTAGGATACTGTCTCTGTATACGGGTTGAGTGCAGGAAACCTACGAAAGCCTATATAACATAGGTGTTAGAACTATTCCCATCCTCTGTAGCCACAAATCTCAGGAGTGTACTTACGGAACTGAGCATAATCGAGGATGTGCTTGTTGAACAGAATGACGCTGGAACTCAGAGTAATCCAAACGCTGCGAGAAGATTAGTAAATTCATCTTGTGCAAGACTGAGTTTCCTAAGCCCAGCACTCACGTCACATAAACCGCGGGGTGGAAGGCAGGCTTGGGAGGCTCTGCCCTCTCAGCGGCCGGGTTAACAGTAGGCAGACTAGGTTCCGGGCGGGAGACCTCGCCGGAGGTTCTGGCCTTTTCTCCTTCGGAGCTCATTTTTAGGATACGACTTTGGTCTGATAGAAAACGTTGGAACTCGAAGGGTCGCGGCCGTAGAAGGCTGCTTTGGCTAAATTGCGCGGAGGCCACGGGTGAAGATGAAACGACAGAAGAACTGGAAAGAAAGGAATAAGTTTAGTCCAAGAAGAAGTGAAGAATAGCGTGAATGAATGAACGAGTGGGACAAGAGTTGGTCTGAACTGAAGAATAAGAAAAGAGATGCAAAGAGACAAACTTGGCGCTCACGAAAGAGAGATGGGAAGCATGAGAGAAGGGAGGAGGGAGGAGAAAGTGAAAAGGTTGGGAGCGAAATACGTAGTAAGTATACGTTTTTCTTTTTTCCTTACCCTGCGGATAGGCTGTGATTTACTTTTTTGTCGGTAAGCGTTGCGAAAACGCGGCACGGGTTGATTTATTTGGCGGGATTATTTTATTTTATTTTATTTTAAGGGGGGGCAGGACGAGGCAAAGAACAGGGAAGAGAGGGTCGGGGATCCGCATCGACGAGAAGGAAAAGAGAGATCGTGGCCCGGGATGAGATATGTCGTTCGCTGAGAGGGAAGCGCAAGCTTGCACTTAGACTCCCGTCTTAAGACCCGGTCCAAGGTCAACGCTTACCGGACATAGTAGTGTCCCTTAAACTGAGGCATGCAGCAACCGCATGCAGCACACGCCTTCTGTTCTCTTTCCAGCCATACATAAAGTACTACTACACTGCATCGTAATAATACTAACATACATATCTTATTTCTCTCGCATACCACATATAACATGTGAAGTGGTTCACAATAACCAGCTATTTCATAGTAGTATAGATATTAATAGTAATGACTAACCA